>NW_026704019.1:590000-888920 GCF_958295425.1 Solea solea
TACAGGTCGCAGGAGTGTGAATATTTCATATGTCGTTTGGGGTCCCAAGACGAGCGGAACGACGAGGGTACATTAGTATATCTTATAAGATGTTAACTTTATTTGTGAGGTTTATGTTATGCGACAGTAGAAAATTGAAAAAAAATCAGAAAATAGCCGTATACTTGCTGAATGTGCACAAAAACAGACACAAATAGAAAAACACATCCAAACAGTGAAATCATTGCAAAATCAAACACTGAGGTTACAGAAGTATATCTTATAAGATGTTGACTTTATTTGTGAGGTCTATGTTATGGGACAGTAGAAAATTGAAAAAAATCAGAAAACAGCCGTATACTTGCTGAATGTGCACAAAACAGACACAAATAGAAAAACACATCCAAACAGTGAAATCATTGCAAAATCAAACACTGACGGCATATAACAATATCTTATAAGATATAACTTTATTTGTGAGGTTTATGTTTTGCGACAGTAGAAAATTGAAAAAAATCAGAAAACAGCCGTATACTTGCTGAATGTGCACAAAACAGACACAAATAGAAAAACACATCCAAACAGTGAAATCATTGCAAAATCAAACACTGAGGGTACAGAAGTATATCTTGTAAGATGTTAACTTTATTTGTGAGGTTTATGTTATGCGACAGTAGAAAATTGAAAAAAATCAGAAAACAGCCGTATACTTGCTGAATGTGCACAAAACAGACACAAATAGAAAAACACATCCAAACAGTGAAATCATTGCAAAATCAAACACTGACGGCATATAACTATATCTTATAAGATGTTAACTTCATTTGTGAGGTTTATGTTATGGGACAGTAGAAAATTGAAAAAAATCAGTCGATACTTGCTGAATGTGCACAACAAAAGACACAAATAGAAAAACACATCCAAACAGTGAAATCATTGCAAAATCAAACACTGAGGGTACAGAAGTATATCTTATAAGATGTTAACTTTATTTGTGAGGTTTATGTTATGGGACAGTAGAAAATTGAAAAAAATCAGAAAACAGCCGTATACTTGCTGAATGTGCACAACAAAAGACACAAATAGAAAAACACATCCAAACAGTGAAATCATTGCAAAATCAAACACTGACGGCATATAACAATATGTTATAAGATATAACTTTATTTGTGAGGTTTATGTTTTGCGACAGTAGAAAATTGAAAAAAATCAGAAAACAGCCGTATACTTGCTGAATGTGCACAAAACAGACACAAATAGAAAAACACATCCAAACAGTGAAATCATTGCAAAATCAAACACTGAGGGTACAGAAGTATATCTTGTAAGATGTTAACTTTATTTGTGAGGTTTATGTTATGCGACAGTAGAAAATTGAAAAAAATCAGAAAACAGCCGTATACTTGCTGAATGTGCACAAAAACAGACACAAATAGAAAAACACATCCAAACAGTGAAATCATTGCAAAATCAAACACTGAAGGCATATAACTATATCTTGTAAGATGTTAACTTTATTTGTGAGGTTTATGTTATGCGACAGTAGAAAATTGAAAAAAATTAGAAAACAGCCGTATACTTGCTGAATGTGCACAAAAACAGACACAAATAGAAAAACACATCCAAACAGTGAAATCATTGCAAAATCAAACACTGAAGGCATATAACTATATCTTATAAGATGTTAACTTTATTTGTGAGGTTTATGTTATGCGACAGTCGAAAATTGAAAAAAATCAGAAAACAGCCGTATACTTGCTGAATGCGCACAAAAACAGACACAAATAGAAAAACACATCCAAACAGTGAAATCATTGCAAAATCAAACACTGACGGAATATAACTATATCTTATAAGATGTTAACTTTATTTGTGAGGTTTATGTTATGCGACAGTCGAAAATTGAAAAAAATCAGAAAACAGCCGTATACTTGCTGAATGCGCACAAAAACAGACAAAAATAGAAAAACACATTCAAACAGTGAAATCATTGCAAAATCAAACACTGAAGGTATATAACTGTATCTTATGAGATGTTAACTTTATTTGTGAGGTTTATGTTATGGGACAATAAAAAAATGAAAAAAATCAGAAAACAGCCGTATCCCTGCTGAATGCACACAAAAACAGAGACAAATAGAAGAACACATCCAAACAGTGAAATCATTGCAAAATCAAACACTGACGGAATATAACTATATCTTATAAGATGTTAACTTTATTTGTGAGGTTTATGTTATGCGACAGTCGAAAATTGAAAAAAATCAGAAAACAGCCGTATACTTGCTGAATGCGCACAAAAACAGACAAAAATAGAAAAACACATTCAAACAGTGAAATCATTGCAAAATCAAACACTGAAGGTATATAACTGTATCTTATGAGATGTTAACTTTATTTGTGAGGTTTATGTTATGGGACAATAAAAAAATGAAAAAAATCAGAAAACAGCCGTATCCCTGCTGAATGCACACAAAAACAGAGACAAATAGAAAAACACATCCAAACAGTGAAATCATTGCAAAATCAAACACTGAAGGTATATAACTATATCTTATAAGATTTTAACTTTATTTGTGAGGTTTATGTAATGGGACAGTAGAAAATGAAAAAAAATCAGAAAACAGTCGTATTCCAGCTGAATGCGCACAAAAACAGACACAAATAGAAAAACACATTCAAACAGTGAAATCATTGCAAAATCAAACACTGAGGGTACCGAAGAATATCTTATAAGATGTTAACTTTATTTGTGAGGTTTATGTTATGGGACAGTAGAAAATGAAAAAAATTTAGAAAACAGTCGTATTCCAGCTGAATGCGCACAAAAACAGACACAAATAGAAAAACACATTCAAACAGTGAAATCATTGCAAAATCAAACACTGAGGGTACAGAACTAAATCTTTTAAGATGTTAACTTAATTTGTGAGGTTTATGTTATGGGAAAGTAGAAAAATGAAAAAAATCCGGAAACAGCCTTATCTCAGCTGAATGCGCACACAAACAGACACCAATTGAAAAACACATCCAAACAGTGAAATCTTTGCAAAATCAAACACTGAGGGTACAGAACTAAATCTTTTAAGAAGTTAACTTCATTTGTGAGGTTTATGTTATGGGACAGCAGAAAAAAAAAAAAATCCGGAAACAGCCTTATCTCAGCTGAATGCGCACACAAACAGACACCCATAGAAAAACACATCCAAACAGTGAAATCTTTGCAAAATCAAACACTGAGGGTACAGAACTAAATCTTTTAAGTTGTTAACTTCATTTGTGAGGTTTATGTTATGGGACAGAAGAAAATTGAAAAAAATCAGAAAACAGCCGTATACTTGCTGAATGTGCACAAAACAGACACAAATAGAAAAACACATCCAAACAGTGAAATCATTGCAAAATCAAACACTGACGGCATATAACTATATCTTATAAGATGTTAACTTCATTTGTGAGGTTTATTTTATGGGACAGTAGAAAATTGAAAAAAATCAGTCGATACTTGCTGAATGTGCACAACAAAAGACACAAATAGAAAAACACATCCAAACAGTGAAATCATTGCAAAATCAAACACTGAGGGTACAGAAGTATATCTTATAAGATGTTAACTTTATTTGTGAGGTTTATGTTATGGGACAGTAGAAAATTGAAAAAAATCAGAAAACAGCCGTATACTTGCTGAATGTGCACAACAAAAGACACAAATAGAAAAACACATCCAAACAGTGAAATCATTGCAAAATCAAACACTGACGGCATATAACTATATCTTATAAGATTTTAACTTTATTTGTGAGGTTTATGTTATGGGACAGTAGAAAATTGAAAAAAATCAGAAAACAGCCGTATACTTGCTGAATGTGCACAAAAACAGACACAAATAGAAAAACACATCCAAACAGTGAAATCATTGCAAAATCAAACACTGAGGGTAAATAACTATATCTTATAAGATTTCAACTTTATTTGTGAGGTTTATGTTATGGGTCAGTAGAAAATTGAAAAAAATCAGAAAACAGCCGTATACTTGCTGAATGTGCACAAAAACAGACACAAATAGAAAAACACATCCAAACAGTGAAATCATTGCAAAATCAAACACTGAGGTTACAGAAGTATATCTTATAAGATGTTAACTTTATTTGTGAGGTTTATGTTATGGGACAGTAGAAAATTGAAAAAAATCAGAAAACAGCCGTATACTTGCTGAATGTGCACAAAACAGACACAAATAGAAAAACACATCCAAACAGTGAAATCATTGCAAAATCAAACACTGACGGAATATAACTATATCTTATAAGATGTTAACTTTATTTGTGAGGTTTATGTTATGCGACAGTCGAAAATTGAAAAAAATCAGAAAACAGCCGTATACTTGCTGAATGCGCACAAAAACAGACAAAAATAGAAAAACACATTCAAACAGTGAAATCATTGCAAAATCAAACACTGAAGGTATATAACTGTATCTTATGAGATGTTAACTTTATTTGTGAGGTTTATGTTATGGGACAATAAAAAAATGAAAAAAATCAGAAAACAGCCGTATCCCTGCTGAATGCACACAAAAACAGAGACAAATAGAAAAACACATCCAAACAGTGAAATCATTGCAAAATCAAACACTGAAGGTATATAACTATATCTTATAAGATTTTAACTTTATTTGTGAGGTTTATGTAATGGGACAGTAGAAAATGAAAAAAAATCAGAAAACAGTCGTATTCCAGCTGAATGCGCACAAAAACAGACACAAATAGAAAAACACATTCAAACAGTGAAATCATTGCAAAATCAAACACTGAGGGTACCGAAGAATATCTTATAAGATGTTAACTTTATTTGTGAGGTTTATGTTATGGGACAGTAGAAAATGAAAAAAATTTAGAAAACAGTCGTATTCCAGCTGAATGCGCACAAAAACAGACACAAATAGAAAAACACATTCAAACAGTGAAATCATTGCAAAATCAAACACTGAGGGTACAGAACTAAATCTTTTAAGATGTTAACTTAATTTGTGAGGTTTATGTTATGGGAAAGTAGAAAAATGAAAAAAATCCGGAAACAGCCTTATCTCAGCTGAATGCGCACACAAACAGACACCAATTGAAAAACACATCCAAACAGTGAAATCTTTGCAAAATCAAACACTGAGGGTACAGAACTAAATCTTTTAAGAAGTTAACTTCATTTGTGAGGTTTATGTTATGGGACAGCAGAAAAAAAAAAAAATCCGGAAACAGCCTTATCTCAGCTGAATGCGCACACAAACAGACACCCATAGAAAAACACATCCAAACAGTGAAATCTTTGCAAAATCAAACACTGAGGGTACAGAACTAAATCTTTTAAGTTGTTAACTTCATTTGTGAGGTTTATGTTATGGGACAGAAGAAAATTGAAAAAAATCAGAAAACAGCCGTATACTTGCTGAATGTGCACAAAACAGACACAAATAGAAAAACACATCCAAACAGTGAAATCATTGCAAAATCAAACACTGACGGCATATAACTATATCTTATAAGATGTTAACTTCATTTGTGAGGTTTATTTTATGGGACAGTAGAAAATTGAAAAAAATCAGTCGATACTTGCTGAATGTGCACAACAAAAGACACAAATAGAAAAACACATCCAAACAGTGAAATCATTGCAAAATCAAACACTGAGGGTACAGAAGTATATCTTATAAGATGTTAACTTTATTTGTGAGGTTTATGTTATGGGACAGTAGAAAATTGAAAAAAATCAGAAAACAGCCGTATACTTGCTGAATGTGCACAACAAAAGACACAAATAGAAAAACACATCCAAACAGTGAAATCATTGCAAAATCAAACACTGACGGCATATAACTATATCTTATAAGATTTTAACTTTATTTGTGAGGTTTATGTTATGGGACAGTAGAAAATTGAAAAAAATCAGAAAACAGCCGTATACTTGCTGAATGTGCACAAAAACAGACACAAATAGAAAAACACATCCAAACAGTGAAATCATTGCAAAATCAAACACTGAGGGTAAATAACTATATCTTATAAGATTTCAACTTTATTTGTGAGGTTTATGTTATGGGTCAGTAGAAAATTGAAAAAAATCAGAAAACAGCCGTATACTTGCTGAATGTGCACAAAAACAGACACAAATAGAAAAACACATCCAAACAGTGAAATCATTGCAAAATCAAACACTGAGGTTACAGAAGTATATCTTATAAGATGTTAACTTTATTTGTGAGGTTTATGTTATGGGACAGTAGAAAATTGAAAAAAATCAGAAAACAGCCGTATACTTGCTGAATGTGCACAAAACAGACACAAATAGAAAAACACATCCAAACAGTGAAATCATTGCAAAATCAAACACTGACGGCATATAACTATATCTTATAAGATGTTAACTTCATTTGTGAGGTTTATGTTATGGGACAGTAGAAAATTGAAAAAAATCAGTCGATACTTGCTGAATGTGCACAACAAAAGACACAAATAGAAAAACACATCCAAACAGTGAAATCATTGCAAAATCAAACACTGAGGGTACAGAAGTATATCTTATAAGATGTTAACTTTATTTGTGAGGTTTATGTTATGGGACAGTAGAAAATTGAAAAAAATCAGAAAACAGCCGTATACTTGCTGAATGTGCACAACAAAAGACACAAATAGAAAAACAAATCCAAACAGTGAAATCATTGCAAAATCAAACACTGACGGCATATAACTATATCTTATAAGATTTTAACTTTATTTGTGAGGTTTATGTTATGGGACAGTAGAAAATTGAAAAAAATCAGAAAACAGCCGTATACTTGCTGAATGTGCACAAAAACAGACACAAATAGAAAAACACATCCAAACAGTGAAATCATTGCAAAATCAAACACTGAGGGTACAGAAGTATATCTTATAAGATGTTAACTTTATTTGTGAGGTTTATGTTATGGGACAGTAGAAAATTGAAAAAAATCAGAAAACAGCCGTATACTTGCTGAATGTGCACAAAAACAGACACAAATAGAAAAACACATCCAAACAGTGAAATCATTGCAAAATCAAACACTGAAGGCATATAACTATATCTTATAAGATTTTAACTTTATTTGTGAGGTTTATGTTATGGGACAGTAGAAAATTGAAAAAAATCAGAAAACAGCCGTATACTTGCTGAATGTGCACAAAAACAGACACAAATAGAAAAACACATCCAAACAGTGAAATCATTGCAAAATCAAACACTGAAGGCATATAACTATATCTTATAAGATTTTAACTTCATTTGTGAGGTTTATGTTATGGGACAGTAGAAAATTGAAAAAAATCAGAAAACAGCCGTATACTTGCTGAATGTGCACAACAAAAGACACAAATAGAAAAACACATCCAAACAGTGAAATCATTGCATAATCAAACACTGAGGGTACAGAAGTATATCTTATAAGATGTTAACTTTATTTGTGAGGTTTATGTTATGGGACAATAAAAAAATTTTAAAAATCCGAAAACAGCCTTATCTCAGCTCAATGGGGCACAAACAGACACTTATAGAAAAACACATCCCAACAGTGAAATCATTGCAAAATCAAACACTGAGGGTACAGAACAAAATCTTTTAAGATGTTAACTTCATTTGTGAGGTTTATGTTATGGGAAAGTAGAAAAATGAAAAAAATCCGAAAACAGCCTTATCTCAGCTGAATGCGCACACAAACAGACACCAATAGAAAAACACATCCAAACAGTGAAATCTTTGCAAAATCAAACACTGAGGGTACAGAACTAAATCTTTTAAGATGTTAACTTAATTTGTGAGGTTTATGTTATGGGACAGCAGAAAAATGAAAAAAATCCGGAAACAGCCTTATCTCAGCTGAATGCGCACACAAACAGACACCAATAGAAAAACACATCCCAACAGTGAAATCATTGCAAAATCAAACACTGAGGGTACAGAACTAAATCTTTTAAGATTTTAACTTCATTTGTGAGGTTTATGTTATGGGAAAGTAGAAAAATGAAAAAAATCCGGAAACAGCCTTATCTCAGCTGAATGCGCACACAAACAGACACCAATAGAAAAACACATCCAAACAGTGAAATCATTGCAAAATCAAACACTGAGGGTACAGAACTAAATCTTTTAAGATGTTAACTTCATTTGTGAGGTTTATGTTATGGGACAGCAGAAAAATGAAAAAAATCCGGAAACAGCCTTATTTCAGCTGAATGCGCACATAAACAGACACCAACAGAAAAACACATCCAAACAGTGAAATCATTGCAAAATCAAACACTGAGGGTACAGAACTAAATCTTTTAAGATGCTAACTTCATTTGTGAGGTTTATGTTATGGGAAAGTAGAAAAATGAAAAAAATCCGAAAACAGCCGTATCCCTGCTGAATGCGCACAAAAACAGACACAAATAGAAAAACACATCCAAACAGTGAAATCATTATAAATTCAAACACTGAGGGTACATCAATATACCTTATAAGATGTTAACTTCATATTATAGGACAGTAGAAAAAAGATTAAAATACCCTCGATCAGCCTTAGTCCCTGATACACATACGGAAAAATCAGACTCCTGGCTTAATGCCTTTAGGAATTATTACAAAAAACACACCCTTTGACCTTTCCAAAGGTTGCACAGGTCTGAAACTCAGCACCCGGGATAAGACTAAATCCCTGATACACATACGGAAAAATCAGACTCCTGGCTCAATGCCTTTAGGAATTATTACAAAAAACACACCCGAAAGGCTGACCATTGACCTTTCCGAAAGTTGCACAGGTCTGAAACTCTGCACCGGGGATAAGACTAAATCCTGATACACGTACGGAAAAATCAGACTCCTGGCTCAATGCCTTTAGGAATTATTACAAAAAACACACCCGAACGGCTGACCATTGACCTTTCCGAAGGTTGCACAGGTCTGAAACTCTGCACCCGGGATAAGCCTAAATCCCTGATACACATACGGAAAAATTTGACTCCTGGCTCAATGCCTTTAGGAATTATTTCAAAAAACACACCCGAACGGCTGACCATTGACCTTTTCGAAGGTTGCACAAGCCTGAAACTCTGCACCCGGGATAAGCCTAAATCCCTGATACACATACGGAAAAATCAGACTCCTGGCTCAATGGAGAATTATTACATCTGGCGCTGGTCATGGCGACACACAGCAAGAGTGTGTGGGAGTGATTGTGGGAACTTACTGTTTTTTAACTGTGGTTTTACCTGTGTTTTTAACGTTTTTAACGTCTTTTTAAATACTTTAAATACCCGAGTCATCATGGATTTAGTGAGTGTTTTTTTCCTGAACTTGGTCGCTCTTGGGAGTGCTATAAGCGTCCAACAGAGCAACCGACCTGACAGGCTCCGATACAGCCGTGTCTTCCTTATTCACTGCAGCAACTCAGGGGCAGTGATTTCACCTGATGGCATCCCGCCGGAGATCCGGAGGAATTGGGCTGGAGGCTCCCGTTCGGACCGGCTGGCATCGGTGGCGGCGGGGCATGCGGCTTTTCGGAGACCCGGAAGCCCTCGGCAGCGGACTGCGGCTCGAGTGAGGAGGCGTGGCCGGAGAGGAGGTGTGCGTCAGCGGCTGCGGAGACTGGGACTCCGCCGCTTGCCGCTCCCTTCAATTATCCTCGGCAACGCGCAGTCTCTGAGAAATAAGGTGGACGAGCTTCAAGCGAATGTGAAGCATATCTCGGAGTACAGGGATGCCTGTGTGATCGCTTTAACCGAGACCTGGCTGAAGGATTATGATCCGACTCAAGATTTTGACATTGATGGTTTTGGTCAGCCTTACCGGCTTGATCGTGACGCACAAATCACCGGCAAATCATTGGGAGGGGGCGTGTGCTTGTACGTCAATCCTCGTTGGTGTAAGTCTGTCAAAATAAGAGAATCCATATGCAGTCCCCACATCGAACTCTTATCAGTCTCACTGCGCCCATTTTATCTGCCAAGGGAAATCCCACAGGTGTTCCTGACAGTGGTTTATATACATCCCAGAGCTGATACGGCAGAAGCAGCGTCCACTATTGCTAAACTTGTGCACCAATTGCAAAATAAATGCCCTGATGCCCCACATTTTATCCTTGGTGATTTTAACACTTGTAGTCTGAAACAGCATCTTGGTCATTTGCACCAGTATGTAAAATGTCCAACGCTACATGGTAAAATACTGGACTTGTGCTACGGCACTATAAAGGGAGCTTACAAATCCTTCCCACTGGCTCCACTTGGCTCTTCTGACCACAGCTGTGTCTTGCTTGCTCCGGTCTACCAGCCGGCCCTCAAGAAGGGGAAAGTTGAGCGCAAAGAGGTCGCTCTATGGACAGAGAGCGCTATTCGGGAACTGAATGGCTGTTGCTTAATGTGCATAATACGAACTGGGATGTTTTTAAAGACTCATGTACTAATTTAGATGAATTGACTGACACTGTGGTAAATTATATTACCTGTGAAGAGATGATAATCCCAAGAAAGACAATCACACTGTATCCTAATAATAAGCCCTGGGTCAGCAAATCCCTCAAGAATTCTATTAATAAGAAAAAAATAGCTTACTATCAAGGAGACATATCTGAACAAAAAGAAGCCCAAAAATTGGTGAAAAGGGAAATAAAATTGGCCAAAATGCAGTACAAGGACAAGGTTCAGGATGAATTCAGGATGGGCAATTCTCGCTCCGCTTGGAGAGGAATTAAGTCCATGATGGGAATCCAGGACAAGAAGAAAAGAGTATCTAACAGTGACAAATCTGACTCCACCCTGGCAGAAGAATTAAATCAGTTTTATTTGAGATTTGATTCAATTGACTTCTCTGGAGAATTGTCTAAATTCAGGGAAGTTCCAGTAAGCAGTGGGATTCAGATAGATGAAATCAGTGTGTGGAGCAATTTTGGAAAGACTAACCCAAGGAAAAGTTATGGGCCAGATGGAATAAGTGGCCGACTACTTAAATGCTGTGCCCCATTCTTAAGTGAAATCTTTACATACATTTTCCAGTGGTCCTTGTCATTAAATAAAGTTCCCACATTATGGAAAGAATCCACTATTGTTCCCGTGGCAAAGGTACCATCACCTAAGACATTAAATGATTATCGTCCTGTGGCCCTCACCTCAGTGGTGATGAAGAGTTTTGAGCGTATAGTAAAAAAGAGCTTGCTTGCTATGACGCAGACCGTGATTGATCCCCTTCAATTCGCCTACCAACCCAGGAAAGGGGTGGAGGATGCTGTGGCGACACTATTGAATTTAATTGTCAGGCACCTGGAAGGCAGGAAAACACACATACGTCTATGTTTTGCTGATTTTTCATCAGCCTTCAACTGTATGCAGCCTCTTGTCCTTGCTCACAGGCTTTCAGAAATACCCAGTGTTGATTTGGGAACTATATGCTGGTTAGTGGATTTTCTGACAACTAGGCCTCAGAGAACTCGTGTTAATGAAACCCTGTCCGGGACTCTGTTGTGTTCCACAGGCTCGCCCCAGGGATGTGTCTTGTCACCTCTGCTGTTTATGTTGTACACTAATGATTGTAAGAGCACGTTTGAGTCTAGGCACATAATTAAATTTGCTGATGACTCCGTGATTGTCAGCCTCCTGCAGGACCATGTCGTTTTTGTCAGGCTTCCTTCTTCTTACGAATGATAGGTGATGAGTTGATGGTGTAGAAAGAACCCCTCAGACACAAGACTCGTACCGAACAAAAGGGATTTTATTTGGTTAAGTCAAGCATCAGACCGAGCGCTGCAGCAGCCCGGGAGAATGTTCTTGCCGAATCTCCGAACAATTCTGCCTTAGAAAAGGCAAACCTAACCTTATATAGATTCTCTAGCATTCCTATTTGCAGGCATCACATGTTTTGACCCCCGCCTTTCTCCTGTTTCTATAATGCAACAACTTGAAAAACAAGTCGGGCCCAGGTATACCATGCTGTCCCATGATCTTTAAATTGGACAATATCACCATTTAGCCAAACAATAGACATCTGTATTTCCTAACTAACCATATCCAAGACAGACCCTCAAGCTTCTTGTCCTATACAGGATGCCTATTGTACCACGTATGGCCTGACTTGTCATGTGTCCAAGAGACCCTCTTGTCTCATGTTTACTTATTAATGTCAATCATCAATACATTTAAGTATTAAACATTAGCTGTGTTAATGTGTTCTTCTTAGTTCATATGCTTCATCAGATACTACATTTCCCCCCTTCGGGACTCCATAGAGTCCCGAAATGCGACACGGCCAATCACAGTATGTTGACATGCGTGCCTGCTTGCTTCAACAAAATCCACTTCATTCAGTTTTTTATCTAACTTGAGAAACAGTTTGAAACTTCAATTTTAGGATCAGCTAATTGAGTAATTTCCTACTTGATGTACTATTCGCACATTATTTCAACTATTTTAGACTAGGTAAACTAATCATCTATCTTAATTAAATCAAATTTGGCTACACTTAGCCACATCCGTCGATCTCCTTCCAGCCACACTCCTTTAAAGCAAATACTCTTCATGTGTGGGTGTAAGGGAACCCATGGATCAGCTGTTATCTCCCAATCAGAAAAACCACCCCTCCTAAAAGGTGGGAAAAAGACTAGGAGACCTTTTCTGGAATAAAATTGGAGAAACTCCCATCCTTGAGCCAATCAGGACAAGAAGTCTCCATTAAAGTTTAACAATTACCATCTAATTTTATGACCCTTTGCCAATTGGTCACATAGTTCACATTTTCTCTATCAATGTTATCAAACAGTAATATTGATGTACAACAAAAATATTTCAAACATCTATAACAGTGTCAGAGATTATATCACAAAAAACAAAATTCTATACTATAAAAGATACATAGTGAAATAAAGGAGAACATAAGAAATACAGGTTTCTATATGTAAACAATTCACAATCATATCATTCCATGTGTTATTAAACATTAAAATTTCAGTAGTGTTGCCTCCTAATACAATGTAACATAATGTAACGTCCAATTAGTGTATACTGTTATTGTCCTGTTCAGGGCCCACAGTCCATTCTTTCTGTCCCCATTTGAGCCTCTGAGTCCATTTAGAGTGTAGGGGTCCCTGAACAGTCTATCACCATCCAGTTCTTTCCTTAAATGTTATCCTGAGAAGAAAGAAAACACCAACCAGTATCTTTGCAAAGACATTAAATGCAATACATTATATCTGACCTTTATTACTATATTAATTTAGATTAGACATGTCCAAAATCTGTTATGGAGTCAGAAGCAGCTCGTTGACTGCTCTCAAATAATCCCAATTCATCCATATGTGTCATAACATAGATATCTGCTTATATCCACCTGTCAACACCATAATGTAATCTCCATCATTTCCATTTCCCCCTTTATCCACTCTAACTCTTATTCAGAGTTTGGACACCTCCGCTCCAGGCAACACCACTGTCAACAAAACATCTGTCTCGGTGCTTCTGCACATCAGTAAACTGGTTTCTGAGACGTCACATCAAACAAATCAAGTAAATAAAAGCAAATCAACATGCACACAGAAGGTACTCAAAAAAATAAGTGAACAACAAACAAAAAATAACAGCAAAATAAGTAGTTAACTGAATTTGAGGTCAGCTAATCAAAGGGATACATATCCAATACATCACCTCCTATCCTAACTGCCTCATTGTCATCGTCCCAGTCATGTCTGTCCAATAGCGGCATCTGGGCTTGACCCTCCGGCAACACCACTCCAATCCATCTCAGTATCAAGGCTTTTGCAAAAGTCAGCAACAGTGTACAGAAGCAGAACATCACACTAGTGATATAATAAGTGCTCCTAGAAGCTGAACCATCAAAGCACCCATGGGTCCCAATTTGTCTTGCAGCCAGTTGGTGGCCGACCAACCTGCTCCCTTTGACGGACCAAATGCATCTCTTATTACCTGTAATGCCTCTATCACACTGGTCATGTTGTCAGAGCTGTCAGGAATCAAAGTATAGCAGGCGTCCCCTGTTAAGTTTAACGCCACACAGAGGCCACCTTGTTTGGCCAAAATGTAATCAAGGGCCATGTCGTGTTTCAGCAATGTCAGTCTATGACTTCTCTGAGTATTTGACAAATACTCAAATCCTCTTATGGTCTCATTTGCAAAACCCTGTAGGGTGTAAGTAATATTATCAATATGATCAGCTAAGAATGTTACCCCATACCACGGAAATAATCCTATGCCCCATTTCTCACCTAAACTTATCCTCCAGTGGTAGGCTTCCAATTTATGAAATTCCGCCACACCTCTCTTCCTTCTACCACCAGAAGTGACATTGGGTTGAACCTCATCAGGCGCTTGTCCTTTCTGTATAGTAAAAATCTCATATGGAAGTTTCAGTGTTGCCATATAACAGCAGCCTGTCCACCCATGCGGTAAGAATATATATGCCTTATCCGCACAAACCCACCAAATATCCTTAAAATTACCAATTGTTACATTTCCTGGCAGAATCTGATGTTGTACGATCAGAGTTCTACGCTGTTTGTAATTTGAAGCTTGAAAAGTCACGGGGTACATCCCATCAACAGTTCTGTAATTTCGTTTACCAAAATGCATCATATAATTATCACAGTCTGATATCCCCATAAACATCCCAGGGCCCCCGTAAGTATTATTTGAACAAAAGCAAGTGTGGGCTCTAACAGGTTTAACCTCTATTGAATCAGGAACTGCTGTTATTATGTCTTCCTGTTGATCACATAAATTTACGTATTGTAAATCCTTCAACCAAGAACACTCATATCTAGGCCTGAACATATGTACTGATAAAGTCATAAGGTTATCTATTGCTGATTGCTGCTGGTACAACAGCCATGATAATGCGTAAGATTGGCATTTAGGAGACAACGGCTCCGGGACTGCCTCTAAAATTGAGGGCCATGTGGAAGGTGTTAAAACTTTTACAACACATGGACCTTTTATTTTCTTAATTGATCTTACAGAATGGGTCAACTGCTGGAACCATAAATTCCCACTTGCCCATTGGTCTTTAATTTGTAATACCGAAGAGTCAAATTCAAATGCCTTCCATTGAGTTTCTCGCTTTCTCACTGTGTGAGAGCAATCAGTCTTGTCATTCCGTTCTAACTTCGCCTCTCTGGTCTTAAACTGAGGAGTTGATGTCGGGATTGTCACTTGCTCTGTTTCTTCAGAGACCTTTGGCTTTTCAGTAATGTGCTCATCTATTACCACCAGAGTCGCCACTTTGGTTCCATAGAGCGATTCCACCTGCGCACCTTGGTCTCTCTGAACCTCAAGTTGCCGATCATAGTAACTACACCTGTAGTCCCCTTGATCTTCTTGCTGGACCGTTCGTATAAGAAGGCTACAGTCTCCTTCAATCCACTGCCTCTTACGATCACTCAGCAGCTCATACTTGTTATTTGAGGATGTTTCTGATAATCCAATGAGCTGACCATGAGGGTCTTCCCACAAGGCTCTTAGGTGTCCCCAGCCAACATTCCACACTGTGCACTGACATGGAAGCTGAACTGGGTTTCCCACTGTCCCTTCAACTCTAGTCTTGGTAGCGCTTTGGTCTGGCCTTTTGTCGAACTGGTCTTGGACTCCTTGGTCTGACTGGATGTTCGGGTCCTTCTGGGACATATTGTAGATTGATGTCCCCAAATCCTCTTTCCTGTTTGCTGTCTGAGTGGTTGTCTCTGTCACCCTCAGGAGCATGCACACAATCATTGTGATTGTCCGTGCCATGATGAGCCTCTCCTTCGGACTCTTGATCCTGAACATTTTCTTGAGCTCTTGCTTCTTCTGCACTCTCTTTAACCTCTTCTAGGCCTTCTTCACCTTGGATCTGGGAGCTTGGTGTCTCTTCTTCCGGTGCTTTGACACAGTGAGATAGGTGATACCACGTTGGTGACCCCTTGACCTGGACTGCTGTTCCAGTACTGCGAACTACTTCAAATGGTCCTTGGCGTCGCTCATTAAACCATTTTCTCCTAAACACCTTTACGAACACCTTGTCCCCAGGTTGCACAGCATCCTTCTTTTGCTCCTCAAGCTTCTCTATCACCTCCTCTTGTTTCTGCTTGTCAGAGACATACGTAGATATACTCCTGTGTAGGGTAATCAAATATTTAACGTATGCCTTCATTTCGTCTTCCAAAAGGGACAAACTTGGACCCTTCCCGCTTATTCGCAAACAAGGTGTTGGCATCTGTCTGCCTGTAGCCAATTCATGAGGCGTCATGCGCAAATCGCGGAGTTCACTTGAACGACACGCCATCAAAGCGAGTGGAAGCGCCGCTACCCAATTCAGACCCGTATGTTGGCAGATTTTTACAATACGGTTTTTCAAAACGCCGTTCATTCTTTCGCAAATACCTTGGCTTTGCGGATGGTAAACCGCCCCTAGACGTTGTTTTATTCCCAAATTTTGTAAGATTAATTTTACAGTTTTATCCACAAACTCTTTCCCATTATCTGAGGAAATCCGATCTGGAAGTCCCCATCTGCTTATGACTTCTCGACATAAGAACTTGGCAACAGACTGAGCATCCTTTCGCTTGGTTGGACATGCCTCAGGCCATCGCGAAAATCTGTCTACAACTACTAGCATGTATCTTTTACCACCAATTGGTTTTATCATGTCAACAAAATCTATTACCAACTCACGCATGGGACCTTTTGGGGTCGGAATGTGACCAGGAGGGACCATCACACCTCTCCTAACATTATTTTTCAGACAGATAGTACATCTGCCTATAACATGATCGATTTGGTCAAGTAAGTGCGGTGCCCAAAAACCATATTCTTTTATGATTTTTCTTTTAACTTCCCCCCTTGCAACATGGGCTTGACCATGTGCTTCATGAATCAACAAACCCAACAGGTCAGGTGGTGCTACTATCAGCCCCTCATGATTTCTCCAGAGGCCGGTAGAATCCTGACTAGCGCCTCTGTCTGACCATAGTTGTTTGTCTATTGCATGAACTGCTTCCTGCATCAAAATCACATCTCTGAGTGTAATCTTGTCTTCCAGGTCTACTTCATGAGTGACCAGAAGCACGTTACCCGAATGGTCCGCTCCTGTGACTGCCTTTGCAGCCTCATCAGCTGCCTTGTTTCCTTGTGTGACCCATGACATATCTGATTTATGTGCGGCACACTTAGCTATTGCTATTTCCTTAGGCTTCATCATAGCATGCAACAGTTTCAGTATTTGCGCATGGTGCTGTATGGGAGAACCATCTGTCTTTTTAAACCCTCTATTCTTCCACACAGACCCAAACAAGTGACATACATTGTGTGCGTAAGCCGAGTCTGTGTATATTGTCACCCGTTTGCCTTCTGCCAGCAAGCATGCTTCAGTCAGGCCTACAAGTTCAGCAAGCTGCGCTGATGCAGGCTGTGGTATTACTTCAGCCTTTTCAGTAATAAACTCAGATCCCTGAGCCTTCACTATTGCATAACCCGCACTCAATTTTTCTCCTATTCGGTAACAGGATCCATCAGTCCAATACTCAAGGTCCACCTCCCGCAACGGAAGTGCCTGTAGGTCTGACCTAAGCTTTGAGTATTTTTCTGCTTCTTGTACACAATCGTGAGGTTCTCCGTCCTCTGAGGTTGGCAAGTGTTCAGCAGGATTCACTGTGGTGCACCTAGACAAAGTAACATCCTCCTGTTCCAGGAGTCTATGATAGTCTCTAAGCCTAGACATAGTCAAAGTATATTTACCATGATTCAAAAGATTTCTGAGACTATGGTGAGTAAGGATTGTCACAGGGTAACCCATAGTAACAGATGATGCCTTCTCATACATCAAATAAACTCCCACCATTGCTCTGTAACATTGTGGCAACCCCCGTTCCACTTCTGAATACGCAGTGGAATAATAAGCAACAGGTTGAGGACTCATCCCTGTACCTGTTGGCTGACAAAGAACTGCACATGCAAACCTACCACCTGTAGAAGTGGATACATATAACACAAAGTTTTTAGAATAGTCAGGTAACGCTAAAGCTGGTGATTCTTGTAACTTTTGTTTAAGTGTTTCAAATGCTAGATGACCATCCTGTGTCCAGGTGAGATTACCATGAAGACGATCATTCCCTGTGTCTTTGATCATAGCCCTCAATGGCCCTGTGAGTTTGGCATAGTCTTCCACCCAACAAGTGACTTTCAACGAACTACAAGTGACTTTCAACGAACTCACAATATACCCGACGACGTCGCGAGGCAACCGGGCTCTCCGTGGATTGTTATCGGGTCCGGCAGGCGTCGGAGACGGCGGAGGGAGAGAAAGCAGAAGCGAGGACGCCGGTCAGGCCTGTTGGTGAAACTCAGGACACAGCCACACAAGCCTCCCCTACCCAGCTTGTTCCTCACAAACGCGAGATCTATGGTTCACAAGATGGACGAGCTGGAACTACAGTTGGCTGGGAATCGCTATGTTAAGAACTGCTGTGTTATGATTATAACCGAAACCTGGCTTCACCCGCGGATCCCCGACGCCGCAGTAGAGCTAGCTAGCCGCTCTCTCCACCGCTGGGACAGAAACCAAGACTCCGGTAAGAGCAGAGGAGGAGGTCCTTGCATTTACGTACATAATGACTGGTCAAACAATAGCAAAATCATAGATAAACACTGTTCCCCGGACATAGAATACATGTCAGTTAAATGCAGACCACATTATTTACCCAGAGAGCTAACAGTAGTGATAGTTACAGCTGTATACATACCTCCGGATGCTAACGTTAGCATAGCTCTCGCTAGCCTGCTAAAAACAATAAACACACAGCTGCGCGCGCACCCACACGGAGTTCACATTATAGCTGGGGATTTTAATCAGGCGAACCTTAAGACGGTTCTTCCGAAATTTTTTCAGCACGTTAAGTGTCCAACCAGGGGTGCAAACACACTGGATCATGTCTATTCTAACATCAAGCATGCATACAGAGCCATACCACAACCTCATCTAGGCCAGTCAGATCACCTCTCTCTGCTCCTTACCCCGGCATACACCCCTCTCAGGAGGAGAACTACACCTCTCAAAAAGACTGTTACAACCTGGCCGGACGATGCACTCTCTCAGCTACAGGACTGTTATGCGAACACTCAGTGGGAGGTATTTGAACACCAGGACCTGGCAGAGCACACAGAAGCAGTACTGTCATACATCAGGTACTGCATTGGGAACGTCACTGTGGAAAAGAGCATCAGGGTTTTTCCCAACCAGAAACCCTGGATGACCAGCCAGGTCCGAATGCTGCTCAGGAAGCGTGACGCTGCCTTCAAGTCAGGTGACAGGGAACTGTACAGTGCCTCCAGAGCAGACCTGAAGAGAGGAATCAAGGATGCTAAGTCGGCCTACAAGAAGAGGATAGAGGACCACCTCTCTGATAACAACCCGCGACAGGTGTGGCAAGGCATACAGCATATCACAAACTTCAGGGGCTGTAACATCACACCTGGGAACCCAGACGCCTCGCTGGCAGAGGAGCTGAACTGCTTCTTCGCAAGATTTGAGAAAACTGAGCCCCATACAGCCTCACCACCTCCGCAGCCACCAGCACCCAGCACCGTCACACTGACTGTACAGGATTCTGAAGTGAGACGGGTGCTAAGAGCAGTAAACCCAAGGAAGGCAGCTGGCCCGGACGGGATACCAGGGAAGGTGCTCAAAGCCTGTGCAGACCAGCTCTCACAAGTTTTCACCTGCATCTTCAACCGTTCCCTGTCTCAAGCCACCATCCCATCCTGCCTGAAGACAGCTACAATCATCCCCGTGCCCAAGAAATCATCCACAGACAGCCTCAACGACTACCGCCCAGTCGCCCTAACACCGGTCATCATGAAGTGCTTTGAGAGGCTGGTTCTTCACCACATCAAAGACAGCCTTCCTCAGACCTTCGATCCACATCAGTTTGCTTATAGAGCAAACAGATCCACGGAGGATGCCATAGCCATAGCTCTCCACACTGCGCTGAGCCACCTGGAACACCAGGGGAGCTATGTGAGGCTACTCTTCATCGATTACAGCTCAGCCTTCAACACAATCATCCCGGACATTCTGGTCAGTAAACTTGTGGATTTAGGCCTCCACCCACACACCTGTTCATGGATAAAAGACTTCCTCACGAACCGTCCACAGACTGTTAAACTTGGTAACCACATCTCCTCCACCCGCACACTCAGCACCGGCTCTCCACAGGGGTGTGTGCTGAGCCCACTACTGTACTCCCTCTACACCCATGACTGTAGCCCAACCCACCTTGGTAACACCATCGTCAAGTTTGCAGACGACACCACTGTGGTTGGACTAATCTCAGGGGGAGATGAGTCTGCTTACAGGGATGAGATCCTAAAGTTGACAACGTGGTGTTCAGCGAACAACCTGGCACTGAATGCCACAAAGACAAAGGAAATCGTCATCGACTTCAGGAGGCACCGCGCAGACCCAGCTCCCCTCTACATCAACGGTGTCTGTGTAGAGAGGGTCCAGACCTTCAAGTTCCTGGGCACCGTCATCTCGGCTGACCTCTCCTGGACCCCGAACATCACGGAGATCACCAAGAAGGCCCAACAACGCCTGCACTTCCTGAGAGTGCTCAGGAAAAACAACCTGGATGAGAAGCTGCTGGTGAACTTCTACCGCTCTTCCATAGAGAGCCTGCTGCTGTACTGCATCACAGTGTGGTACGCCAGCTGCACTGAAGCAGACAGGAAGGGTCTTCAGAGAGTCATCAACGCAGCACAGAGGATCATCGGCTGCACTCTCCCCTCCCTAAAGGACATTTACCACTCTCGCTGCCTGAACAGAGCGAGGAACATTGTTAAGGACAGTTCCCACCCCGGCTTTCATCTGTTCGACATGCTGCCCTCTGGCAGACGCTACAGGTGTGTCCGAGCTCGGACAAATAGACTTAAGGACAGCTTCTTCCCCAGAGCCATAACCACACTGAACATGGACATGCACTGACCATCCTACCTCTACCACATACTCTCACACATTCTGGCATGTGCAATACTCTACATTTCATGCTGAAATGCTTATTTATTTAATAATTTACTCCACACTATGCAATACTTATATACTGTGCACTACTTATATTGTATATACAGATTTTTATCCTGCTTAAATTACATTCCAACTGTGCAATATCTGTATTTTTAAATGGTACCCTGCTAAAATCACTTTCATACTGTGTAAATGTTTATATTTCTATTTTTATATACTGCAAAATTACATTTCACTCTGTGATATTTATATTCTATATGCTGCTAAAATCATATCTCACACTGTGATATTTATATTTCTATATTTCATATACTGTTAAAAAAAAAAAAAAAAAAAAATACACTTCATACTGTGGAAATAGTCTTATTTATTATTTTTTATACCCTGCTATGGGTCACGTCTCATAGAAATGCACTTTTTATATTTAAACCCTGCTACAGACCTGCTATTTCATATTGTGCAATAAGAATTTGATGGCTGTATATCCTTTTAATGTAGTACGCTGCAACTGAAAACCCACCTCACGTTAACTAGGGTCACTTTTTCTTTTTAATGTCCTTGACCCATACACTGGTTGTTGTTGTTGTTGTTGTTGTTATTGTTCTTCGTTGTTAGCTGTATGCACTTTCAAGGTGAAGTCAAGTAAATCTCGTTGTACAACTTGTATAATGACAATAAAGGCATTCTATTCTATTCTATTCTATTCTATGCTGCAGAATAACCAGCAATACCAAGAAATGTCATCATTTCCCTAACTGTTCTGGGTTTTGGCGCCTTCCGAATGGCTTCTAAATGACTATCTGAGATATGTCTGTGTCCTTTTGTTATTAATTGACCTAAATAAATTACCCGTTCCTGACTATATTGCAGCTTTTTCTGAGAAACTTTGTGCCCCTTTTGTGCCAAAATCTGCAGCATCTTAATTGAGTCTTCATGACATGTTTCCTTATCCGGTGAGCAGATAATGATGTCATCTACATACTGGATGACAGTGCTTTTTACTTCCTGACCTATATCCTCCAAATCGTCTTTTAACACTTTATTGAACACATGTGGGCTATGTTTAAACCCCATGGGGAGTCTCTGGTATTGATAAAATTGTCCCTGATATGTAAAACCAAACAAACCCTGAGATTCAACACTAAGAGGAACACTAAAGAAAGCTCCACACAAATCTAATACTGTGAAATATGTAGCGTCTGAAGGGATTTGGGCCAACAAAGTATGTGGATCTGGCACATCTGCTGGGGAATCAGTCACTACCTCATTTACTGCCCTTAAATCATGTACCAAGCGGTAAGAGCCATCCGGCTTCTTTACAGGCAATAAAGGGGTGTTGCTCTGGGGGCTTCGAGTTATCTCCAAAACCTTTGCTTGTAATAGTCCTTTGATCTGCGGTTCGATTCCCAGAATTGCCTCCTCCTTCAGTGGGTATTGGTTCTTCCATGGTGGTCTGGCTCCTGGTCGAAGTTCAACTCTCACTGGTTGGGCTGACTTGACAAGTCCAATATCTGTGCTATGCTGTGACCACAAACATTTCGGAACTTGTTGCAGCATCTCTTCTCTCATCAGGTCTGAGTCTGACTCCACACTGAGAATCGATTCATGTGTCATCTGCACTGTCTGTGGTTCTCCTAGTCCTTGAGCAGAGATCATAATCCTCATAAATCTCTGGTCTTTACTCAGCCAGATAGCAGGGTTTTCTTTTATTGGTTCAAAGATGGCTTCTTCTGACTCTACCATCATTGTCCCTACATCCTTTTGTTCATAGTCTTCTGCTATCCTCAAAGTCACATGTGGAATGCTTTTTCTAATATCATGTTCTTTGTCAAGATAATCATTCCTGTTTATCTTCATGGCTGCCCCTTGTGGTCCCAAAATTATGCAACCTGAACTTAGCTGAACTTGGTTTGGTTGATGACTTATCCACTCATCCGAGTTGGATTGGTCAGTACTCTTGAAATACTTAAGCGTGCAGTGAGATGGATACTCTGGGAGTTTAGCCTCCGACATGTTTGCAGTTATGAATTTATCCCACAATCTAGCTGGCCCTAATAAATCTTGACTGAGGTTACCAATCCAAAATACTGAAGAAGCTTCAGTAGGGGTTGTCATAAATAGTTGATGACAAGTGTCATAGGGCATTTCAACCTGACAGCCGTCAGGTGTACATCGTATTGTACAACTCAATCTACATAGAGCGTCTCTTCCCAAGAGTGCAATTGGAGTGTGTTCTGACACTAATATGGGGATTGTAATTTTCTGTTTCTTATATCGGAGCTCAATAGGTTTTGTGGAGGGAATCAGCTGTTTCACGCCCTCAAACCCGATTGTCCGTACAAATTTGCCAGACATGGGGAGATGTATAGCATCTTCAGGCTGGATACAAGTGAAAGCAGCTCCACTATCAACCATTACTTTCAATGGTTGATTATTGACTTTCACTAATATGGTTGGTTCCTGTTCCGGCCCTGATACTACCAACTGACACCTCCCTCTCGAGTTTTCTGGGCACCCCTAATAACCAGGTTCTGGTCCCCTGTTTGGGTTCACTGGTCCCCGTGGTGTCTGTGACTGCCCCCTGAATCCTCCTCCGAATCCTCCTCTGTAGAAACCTCCTTCTTGCCTAGGACAAGCACGGGCAAAATGGCCAAACTGGCCACAATTATAACACGGACCTGGTGGCTGTTGAAAATTGAAGTTTCCTCTTCCTCCTCTTCCTGGACTTCCTCGACCTCGTCCTCTCCATATTTGCGGTTGGCTATAAACTGGTTCTATAAAGGAATCAATTGGAATTGTCGATGGAGGTTGGGGCAGTTGAAACTGAATTTGACTCGGCTGTGACTGTGGCTGTGGCTGAGTTAACTGATCTGCTAGTGGCTGGCTCTGCATGACTATGGCCTGTGTTTTCTCCTTCTTCTTGTTATCTGTCAGTTGTATCTGATTTATCTTTCTGAGAGTCTCCTGATCTTGTTCTCTCTGGGCATGTTCCTTCTTCCGATATAGCTCTACCTGATGGGCTATATGATCTGTGTAAACGCCATTTTCCATGTTTCCAAGTCCAACCACCTCTGCCAGTTTGCTTCGTACTGGTATGGGCAGCCCTTCCTGTAACTTAACTCGTAGGATTGATTGTTCCATTTGGTTTAAGCCTGGATCATTTCCTGTAATATTTCTCCACTTCTGATAGGCCCTTGACACATAAGCCCTCGCGTTTTCCTGTTGTCCTAGTGGCTCAATAAGAATATTGTCAGGGTGTACATTCGTTGGAAATGTTTCTCTTAATGCTCTCCACAACCGACCTCTATTTGCAGCAAACAATTCTGGATCATTCACTGCAGTTGCCACAAATCTATTAAGTCCTGCCTTCTCTAGGATCTCCTCCATTGCTGGGACCCCAAGGAGATTAGCCAGAAGTCTCTTGATATCTCCCATGGCAAGCTGCATGCCTATCAAAGACTCATCCAACTTCGAAATCCATGGATATGCTCCATCTTGAAGAATAGGTAGTTTTTCAATTATATCTGACATGTCAGTATTCTGCCAGGGCTTATACTCCAAATTTTGTCCTCTGATTATCACTGGGGTCATCTTCTTCTCTTCTCTTTTACGCAAGTTGTACTTTACTGTACCTTTCATTGAAGACTTATTCTTCCGTAATGCCTTTTCTGTTATTTCCAGGGACCTTAAATGTTCTTCCAGTCTTCTTTGGTTATCTCGACTGGTAGCCTGTTCCAATTCAGCACAACACTGCTCTCTCTCCACTTCAACATCCCTTAGAGCCTGCCGTATTTCTCTGTCTCTGGATGTCAATGGGGTAATATGCCTGGAAGGTGGAGGACACCTATATCCAAAGTCTCCATCACTGTCTCCAGTCTCACTCCCACTGGTGTCATCTTATCCTGGATGTGTCTTTCTTGATGGTTTTCCTCCTTTTTTCTCAGCTTTCGCCAGTATCCTTTTGTTTGCAGGGTCATAACCACCTGCGGCCTCATCCACATCACTTTGGTCTTCGTGCTCCATATCCATTCGTCTGGATCCATATGTCTTTTTCCCCTTGCTTTTGGAACTTGGGTACATCACTATAGTTGTTATGGCCTTTCCTGTCTCTTTTACCCGCTCATCGTCATCTTCAATACGATAGTTGCCCTCTTGACTAATCATTGGGAGCTGGGGATAGATTGCAACATGCTTGTTCTTCTCATTAGTTGGGGGGTCCTTTACTGGGGCCATATGTGAGAACGGTGTACCCACCTCTTCCATAAGTTTTCTTACTTCCTCTGAAGTTTTTCCTACATCCTCGGTAAGTTTCTCCCTCTTGTCTTTAAGGGTAATTAGCAATTTTTGGCCCTCATTTTCAAACAACTGCAGAGTGCCAAGCTCTATATGCCTCTTTTCCTTTCGTCTCTGTCCCTTCCTGCCATTCTTTTGCCCTGCCTTATAGGTGGACACAAGTACCTGTATTATTTTAATTACTTCTGGGTTGAGGGTCCCTTCCTCTGGCCAAGGTTGGTCTATGTCAGGCCACCGCATGCACCATTTTTTGGATATTTCTACAATCCCTTTAATGAGAGGATTATTCATTTGAACCACCTCAACAGGGGTAATTCCTTTTGAACTTCTAGAGTCCATTTTTGACATTTTGTAATGATTCCCTTACACTACGTTATTGTCAACCCTTAGAAATACTTAGAATGCAAGACTGTTTGTCCTTATCCTAAGTAACCACCCAAATCAAAACCCAATTGGTTAAAATATGTCCATAGCCCAAGTATTGCCACAGCGAATCAAAAGAAAAAGCAGAACAAATTTTGCCAACCTGAGAGAAATCAAACGTTTGCTGTTACCAAACCAAATCACGAGACTAAGTGTGTTAATTGTCGAGGAGCACAATTTGTGTACTCTTTTAATTCAAATGTCCATGGCAAGAAGGCTCAAATCCTATTTTAATAGGAATAGAAACTCAGAAAACCACACGTTCCTATGAAAGACAGACAACCTGTCCCCGAAATATATTTGTGTCTTTACCGGAACGTTCACCTCTTTGGTGTTTAATGCTCCGCTCACAGAGGTTCACCTTGAATTTGTGAAACAATCAAATTAACCTAGATCAAATTGGACCATGCACAAACAGTGAAACCAACTGATATCATTCTCTCGTAACCTTTAAATCCGATGTTGACAATGTAAATGTAACCCAGGATCAGATCACCGGATCAATTGATCAATCAGCTTGATTGACCTAAACCAATAATGTGCTTCAGATGGTCAGTCAGTCACCAAGTTTTCTTTGTAAAAATTGTAATATGTAATACTGTATGTGAATGTGAAACAGAAGTACACGTGTGTTATTGGGTGGGTGTACATGTAAACACAAATGTTGGTTTAAAGAATTTGTGGATAAAATCACACTGGCCTTGATTGAAATTTGAGGTGGGTCTCACAGATGGTGTCACCAGCATGCCTCAATCGTTGTATCGTGCGTCCAGTTGTTCCTTATTTGTCCCTTGGAAGATCTGCTTTTAGGTGCAATCCTAAAACCCTTGGACTCTCATACCCAACGAGCGAATAAAGGAGACAAAAGAGAAAACAAAAACAAGGGTTCAGTGCTCCATGAATACTTTGCACCTATACATATTGCATCGAACACATCAGTTAAATGTACACCCTAACCAACCATTAAAAACAAATATAATCATTCGCAGCAAACCATGTATAATTCAACTAATTAATTGAACTACTAATATCACCTGTTAAAACCAATCCAACCGTTCCTGAGTCATAAAAGAATAATTGATCCATATAATGATTACATTTTATTTATTTATTCTTTTAATCGCAAATCCTAAACAATTTATAGACTGTATTTTATCTACCAACCTTTTGGATCTTTTGGTTTACACCAATGGGTGATTTTAATGATAGTTTTGTCGTATCCAACAACTATCATCAAGCATAAGACAATTACTAATTTCCTTGTTTCCTGTTTGCTCTGGGAAGGTGCAATTCAGAGCAAACCTTTTATTAATTTTTCATGAAAAAACTAATTTGCGTGTAACTCACTTTCCTTTACCCATGTAAATCGCGCTGCTGATAACGGGATTCAAAAGTGCTTAGTATAATCTCATTAACTGGGACTGTTCAACACACTCTTGAATAACTCCAACTCTCCCATTCATCCATTCCCATTCGCAACTCCAAAAACGTACAGCTACATAAACCACCCTAACATTGTTCAAGAGTCACCAAGGACTTTAGTGTCTTGATCAAAGACACTTCGTAATTGTCGTAAACAATCTCCCGCTCATTAACCAATACATACAATATTATGCAGATAGACACAGAAACAAATTAAGGTTTCACAGCTGAGCTAACTCCGCCCCACTAGCACATCATCATCTCCACAGTGACAGGAAATCCTGCTCTTTCCAAACAATCAAATTTTCTCGGCTTAGCTTCCTCAAAAAAGCAGACTCCTCTGTATAGTCTCAATCAGAACCCTTCTATTCTAGCTTAATTTAACAGTTATGAATAATCTGTGTGTTAGGTAGTTTTTAATACAAAACACCCAGTTACTGTTATTTACTTAATAGATGTGTCCATTTATTTAGTACTGTTGCTTTATTCTCTTTTTTTTTATTTTTATTTTAATTTAAACATTCTAATCAAACCTTCAACCTATCCTTTTAGTACATACTTATTTCTACAATTTTCCTGAGCAGTTTGCTAAACCCCCCATCTCTCTGTCAATGTGTATGCGTGAGTGTAGCCTGTAAAAGATTCAGCTCTCCCTGCCAAAGCAGCTGTACTCTTTCACTACAAGGAATCAGCTTTTATAACCTATTCTTCCTTTAGTCTTATTATATTATTAGTTATAACCTAACAGGTATGGTGTAATAAATTCAGCTAAAATAAGAACTCTAACTTATTAACTTTTTATTTTTTTTTATTTATATATATATATATATATATATATATTCCAAACACACCTAATTTGTCTTATGCAAACTACCACACCCTTTTTTTCTACATATCTGCTGCCTGCAGCAGATCAAACATTAAATGAGATAATGTTCTAAACATGGTCCTTTTTTGTAGAATAGTAGCATTCTCTCTTCTAAAATTTCCCCTTGAAGACTAAACTACCAAAAAAGCTATACCTCCATTAAATATGCTATCTCATTTGACTCTATTTTATTTCAACTTTCTTTTATTGTATTTTCCCAATTCTTAATCTGAGTTATAAACGTTTCCCTGTTTTTTTTCCAAATATTCTACATATAATGTCTGGCCAGACTGTAATCTAATAAAATTTCTATTTATTTATATATTTTAACAATGCATCCACTGTAATCGCTTGTAAAATTTGCTATTTATTTGTCACTTTAAAGGACCATCTCTTCCTAAGCAGCCCTTCTGGCTTCACAGCATGCAATGACGTCATGCAAAAACAAAAAACTCACACAAGCTCTACAGCCTGAGCTTATGTCCACATGCACATGAAACAACATAAAGCCAGCCACACAAATTACAGCATCACAAAACAACACAAAACAACACAAAACAACACTTAGACCAAATTTTAATTTTGCCCAATCTCAATTTTTAAATTTATATGTCGACTTTACTAGAAATCTTAAATTTTAACACTTTTTTAAACGTTCTCTCTTCTTCCCATTCTTTGCTCTCTATCAACCAGGATCGATCCCTATATATATACCGGTTTTTCCTACCAAATTTTGTTTCCACGATTATCTGCAGTCTCACTTCTTTGATTAAATAAACCCATGCATGGGATTTTCACTTCTTTCCTTTAGAGATTTTCTTTTTCTTCTTCTCTTTAACTTAAGTCTTACAACTTCTATGCTCAATTTTGACTTAGTAGAAGAATACCATGACTTACAGTTTCTTTCGAAATCTGGCACCGCATATTCAACTTACTGTATTGTCACTCATTAGCTGAATTTTCACGCTTTCCGCCCAAAGTACATGACTTACAGGTATTTCCTTGCAGTATACAAATAGTCTAGTCATCGCTACTAATTATTCTAACTTTTTTAATCTCTTTCTCTTTGACTATTATATAAAATGTTCACGCTTTCCGCCCAAAGTACATGACTTACAGGGACTTTATTCCCTTGCAGTATACAAATAGTCTAGTCATCGCTACTAATTATTCTAACTTTTTTAATCTCTTTCTCTTTGACTATTATATAAAATGTTCACGCTTTCCGCCCAAAGTACATGACTTACAGGGACTTTATTCCCTTGCAGTATACAAATAGTCTAGTCATCGCTACTAATTATTCTAACTTTTTTAATCTCTTTCTCTTCGTAGAGGGGACCTACCTCCCCCCTTTGTTTTATTTTACGCCCAAATAAAAACAAATTTAGACGAGGCTTTCACGCCATCAACACACCGCAGCCTGTACCCACACAAATGATTCTTTTCAGTGTGCCCACAGGTCCGCCACAAACCAACAGCCAAATCAATAAACCCCCACTGGCTCCCACTGTGAGAAAAACACTCACCTTTTTAAATGCCGGCTGGGAGCGAGAGTGGGTCCACCTGAAGAGGCCGCTGGCGCCGCCGACCAGGAACAAAAATACCCCCCCGTTCGTGACGCCAAAATGTCGTTTTTGTCAGGCTTCCTTCTTCTTACGAATGATAGGTGATGAGTTGATGGTGTAGAAAGAACCCCTCAGACACAAGACTCGTACCGAACAAAAGGGATTTTATTTGGTTAAGTCAAGCATCAGACCGAGCGCTGCAGCAGCCCGGGAGAATGTTCTTGCCGAATCTCCGAACAATTCTGCCTTAGAAAAGGCAAACCTAACCTTATATAGATTCTCTAGCATTCCTATTTGCAGGCATCACATGTTTTGACCCCCGCCTTTCTCCTGTTTCTATAATGCAACAACTTGAAAAACAAGTCGGGCCCAGGTATACCATGCTGTCCCATGATCTTTAAATTGGACAATATCACCATTTAGCCAAACAATAGACATCTGTATTTCCTAACTAACCATATCCAAGACAGACCCTCAAGCTTCTTGTCCTATACAGGATGCCTATTGTACCACGTATGGCCTGACTTGTCATGTGTCCAAGAGACCCTCTTGTCTCATGTTTACTTATTAATGTCAATCATCAATACATTTAAGTATTAAACATTAGCTGTGTTAATGTGTTCTTCTTAGTTCATATGCTTCATCAGATACTACAACCATGAGGCGGGCCACGGACCGGTCCTGGACCATTTTGTTAGATGGTGTGATGATTCTTATCTGCAACTTAATGTGTCAAAAACGAAAGACATGAAAATTGATTTCCGTAAGAATCCACCTGTCACAGCCCAAACCTTTGTTAAAGGCACAGCTGTGGACACAGTCAGCCATTATAAGTATCTAGGCACCATCCTGGATGATAAACTGTCTTTTGAGAGCAACTCAGATGCCATCTGCAGGAAAGTAAATCAGAGGTTGTTTTATTTAAGGAAACTGAGGTCTTTTAACGTTGATAAGAAGTTTCTTAAATTGTTTTACTCATCTTTTATTGAGTCTATCTTAACTTTTGCAATGATTTGTTGGTTTGGGAACCTCAGCATATCAAATAAGAATAAGATGAAGAATGTGGTCAAACTCTGCCAAAAAACAATTGGCATTAACTTGAATGACCTTGATAATGTTTATCAGGTCAGAGCCATTCAGAGGGCAAGGGCCATTCTGGCAAACCCTCTTCACCCTCTTCATGCAGAGTTTCGACTCCTCCCATCTAAGAGGAGGTACACATTCCCTTGTCAGGCCAAATCAAACAGATATTTAAAATCCTTTGTCCCGTCTGCCGTTAGATTCCTTAATACGCTGTAGGCAAACCTGTTGGGAAGGATGTACAGTACTGTTATCTGTGATGACTATATGTATTTATATGTATTTATTGTGTATGTGTGTGCTATGTGAGCTCTACTGTGTTGAACTTTTGCTGTAAACCAAATTGCCCTTCGGGGACATTAAAGATTTTCAAATCAAATCAAATCAATGCCTTTATGAATTATTACAAAAAACACACCCGAACGGCTGACCATTGACCTTTCCGAAGGTTGCACAGGTCTGAAACTCTGCACCGGGGATAAGCCTAAATCCCTGATACACATACGGAAAAATCAGACTCCTGGCTCAATGCCTTTACGAATTATTACAAAAAACACACCCGAACGGCTGACCATTGACCTTTCCGAAGGTTGCACAGGTCTGAAACTCGGCACCCTGGATCAGCCTTAGTCCCTGATACACATACGGAAAAATCAGACTCCTGGCTCAATGCCTTTAGGAATTATTACAAAAAACACACCCGAACGGCTGACCATTGACCTTTCCGAAGGTTGCACAGGTCTGAAACTCGGCTACCGGGATAAGCTTTAGTCCCTGATACACATACGGAAAAATCAGACTCCTGACTCAATGACTTTAGGAATTATTACAAAAAACACACCCGAACGACTGACTATTGACCTTTCCGAAGGTTGCACAGGTCTGAAACTCTGCACCCGGGATAGGCCTAAATCCCTGATACACATACGGAAAAATCAGACTCCTGGCTCAATGCCTTTAGGAATTATTACAGAAAACACACCCGAACGGCTGACCATTGACCTTTCCGAAGGTTGCACAGGTCTGAAACTCGGCACCCGGGATAAGCCTAAATCCCTGATACACATACGGAAAAATCAGACTCCTGGCTCAATGACTTTAGGAATTATTACAAAAAACACACCCGAACGACTGACTATTGACCTTTCCGAAGGTTGCACAGGTCTGAAACTCTGCACCCGGGATAGGCCTAAATCCCTGATACACATACGGAAAAATCAGACTCCTGGCTCAATGCCTTTAGGAATTATTACAAAAAACACACCCGAACGGCTGACCATTGACCTTTCCGAAGGTTGCACAGGTCTGGAACTCGGCACGCTAGATTAGCCTTAGTCCCTGATGCACATACGGAAAAATCAGACTCCTGGCTCAATGCCTTTAGGAATTATTACAAAAAACACACCCGAACGGCTGACCTTTGACCTTTCCGAAGGTTGCACAGGTCTGAAACTCGGCAACCGGGATAAGCTTTAGTCCCTGATACACATACGGAGAAAACAGACTCCTGACTCAATGCCTTTAGGAATTATTACAAAAAACACACCCGAACGGCTGACCATTGACCTTTCCGAAGGTTGCACAGGTCTGAAACTCTGCACCCGGGATAAGCCTAAATCCCTGATACACATACGGAAAAATTTGACTCCTGGCTTAATGCCTTTATGAATTATTACAAAAAACACACCCGAACGGCTGACCTTTGACCTTTCCGAAGGTTGCACAGGTCTGAAACTCGGCAACCGGGATAAGCTTTAGTCCCTGATACAAATACGGAGAAAACAGACTCCTGACTCAATGCCTTTAGGAATTATTACAAAAAACACACCCGAACGGCTGACCATTGACCTTTCCGAATGTTGCACAGGTCTGAAACTCTGCACCCGGGATAAGCCTAAATCCCTGATACACATACGGAAAAATCAGACTCCTGGCTCAATGCCTTTAGGAATTATTACAAAAAACACACCCGAACGGCTGACCATTGACCTTTCCGAAGGTTGCACAGGTCTGAAACTTGGCACCCTGGATCAGCCTTAGTCCCTGATACACACACGGAAAAATCAGACTCCTGGCTCAATGCCTTTAGGAATTATTACAAAAAACACACCCGAACGGCTGACCTTTGACCTTTCCAAAGGTTGCACAGGTCTGAAACTCGGCACCCTGGATTAGCCTTAGTCCCTGATACACATACGGAAAAATCAGACTCCTGGCTTAATGCCTTTAGGAATTATTACAAAAAACACACCCGAACGGCTGACCATTGACCTTTTCCGAAAGTTGCACAGGTCTGAAACTCGGCAACCGGGATAAGCTTTAGTCCCTGATACACATACGGAAAAATCAGACTCCTGACTCAATGCCTTTAGGAATTATTACAAAAAACACACCACAGCGGCTGACCTTTGACCTTTCCAAAGGTTGCACGGGTCTGAAACTCGGTACCCTGGATCAGCCAGGAGTCCCTGATACACATACGGAGAAATCAGCATCCGGGCTCATTGCCTTTAGGAATTATTGAAGAAAAGACAGTTTCCCACCTTTCTTACGTTTGAATTTTACAGACTGTGTTTTTGGCAGTTTTTTTTGGCCAGGGGGAAAAAAGCCCAAAGTCCTGTGTCCAAAAACTGAAAATCAGGTCATGTCAGACTCTATACAGTCTTAGACTCTTTGGCCAGAGTGGAAGTTTTGGAGGAACTACATTTCTACAGGTCGCAGGAGTGTGAATATTTCATATGTCGTTTGGGGTCCCAAGACGAGCGGAACGACGAGGGTACATTAGTATATCTTATAAGATGTTAACTTTATTTGTGAGGTTTATGTTATGCGACAGTAGAAAATTGAAAAAAAATCAGAAAATAGCCGTATACTTGCTGAATGTGCACAAAAACAGACACAAATAGAAAAACACATCCAAACAGTGAAATCATTGCAAAATCAAACACTGAGGTTACAGAAGTATATCTTATAAGATGTTGACTTTATTTGTGAGGTCTATGTTATGGGACAGTAGAAAATTGAAAAAAATCAGAAAACAGCCGTATACTTGCTGAATGTGCACAAAACAGACACAAATAGAAAAACACATCCAAACAGTGAAATCATTGCAAAATCAAACACTGACGGCATATAACAATATCTTATAAGATATAACTTTATTTGTGAGGTTTATGTTTTGCGACAGTAGAAAATTGAAAAAAATCAGAAAACAGCCGTATACTTGCTGAATGTGCACAAAACAGACACAAATAGAAAAACACATCCAAACAGTGAAATCATTGCAAAATCAAACACTGAGGGTACAGAAGTATATCTTGTAAGATGTTAACTTTATTTGTGAGGTTTATGTTATGCGACAGTAGAAAATTGAAAAAAATCAGAAAACAGCCGTATACTTGCTGAATGTGCACAAAAACAGACACAAATAGAAAAACACATCCAAACAGTGAAATCATTGCAAAATCAAACACTGAAGGCATATAACTATATCTTGTAAGATGTTAACTTTATTTGTGAGGTTTATGTTATGCGACAGTAGAAAATTGAAAAAAATCAGAAAACAGCCGTATACTTGCTGAATGTGCACAAAAACAGACACAAATAGAAAAACACATCCAAACAGTGAAATCATTGCAAAATCAAACACTGACGGAATATAACTATATCTTATAAGATGTTAACTTTATTTGTGAGGTTTATGTTATGCGACAGTCGAAAATTGAAAAAAATCAGAAAACAGCCGTATACTTGCTGAATGCACACAAAAACAGACACAAATAGAAAAACACATCCAAACAGTGAAATCATTGCAAAATCAAACACTGAAGGTATATAACTGTATCTTATGAGATGTTAACTTTATTTGTGAGGTTTATGTTATGGGACAGTAGAAAAATGAAAAAAAATCAGAAAACAATCGTATTCCAGCTGAATGCGCACAAAAACAGACAAAAATAGAAAAACACATTCAAACAGTGAAATCATTGCAAAATCAAACACTGAAGGTATATAACTGTATCTTATGAGATGTTAACTTTATTTGTGAGGTTTATGTTATGGGACAATAAAAAAATGAAAAAAATCAGAAAACAGCCGTATCCCTGCTGAATGCACACAAAAACAGAGACAAATAGAAAAACACATCCAAACAGTGAAATCATTGCAAAATCAAACACTGAAGGTATATAACTATATCTTATAAGATTTTAACTTTATTTGTGAGCTTTATGTAATGGGACAGTAGAAAATAAAAAAAAATCAGAAAACAGTCGTATTCCAGCTGAATGCGCACAAAAACAGACACAAATAGAAAAACACATTCAAACAGTGAAATCATTGCAAAATCAAACACTGAGGGTACCTAAGAATATCTTATAAGATGTTAACTTTATTTGTGAGGTGTATGTTATGGGACAGTAGAAAATGAAAACAATTTAGAAAACAGTCGTATTCCAGCTGAATGCGCACAAAAACAGACACAAATAGAAAAACACATTCAAACAGTGAAATCATTGCAAAATCAAACACTGAGGGTACAGAACTAAATCTTTTAAGATGTTAACTTAATTTGTGAGGTTTATGTTATGGGAAAGTAGAAAAATGAAAAAAATCCGGAAACAGCCTTATCTCAGCTGAATGCGCACACAAACAGACACCAATTGAAAAACACATCCAAACAGTGAAATCTTTGCAAAATCAAACACTGAGGGTACAGAACTAAATCTTTTAAGAAGTTAACTTCATTTGTGAGGTTTATGTTATGGGACAGCAGAAAAAAAAAAAAATCCGGAAACAGCCTTATCTCAGCTGAATGCGCACACAAACAGACACCCATAGAAAAACACATCCAAACAGTGAAATCTTTGCAAAATCAAACACTGAGGGTACAGAACTAAATCTTTTAAGTTGTTAACTTCATTTGTGAGGTTTATGTTATGGGACAGAAGAAAATTGAAAAAAATCAGAAAACAGCCGTATACTTGCTGAATGTGCACAAAACAGACACAAATAGAAAAACACATCCAAACAGTGAAATCATTGCAAAATCAAACACTGACGGCATATAACTATATCTTATAAGATGTTAACTTCATTTGTGAGGTTTATGTTATGGGACAGTAGAAAATTGAAAAAAATTAGTCGATACTTGCTGAATGTGCACAACAAAAGACACAAATAGAAAAACACATCCAAACAGTGAAATCATTGCAAAATCAAACACTGAGGGTACAGAAGTATATCTTATAAGATGTTAACTTTATTTGTGAGGTTTATGTTATGGGACAGTAGAAAATTGAAAAAAATCAGAAAACAGCCGTATACTTGCTGAATGTGCACAACAAAAGACACAAATAGAAAAACACATCCAAACAGTGAAATCATTGCAAAATCAAACACTGACGGCATATAACTATATCTTATAAGATTTTAACTTTATTTGTGAGGTTTATGTTATGGGACAGTAGAAAATTGAAAAAAATCAGAAAACAGCCGTATACTTGCTGAATGTGCACAAAAACAGACACAAATAGAAAAACACATCCAAACAGTGAAATCATTGCAAAATCAAACACTGAGGGTAAATAACTATATCTTATAAGATTTCAACTTTATTTGTGAGGTTTATGTTATGGGTCAGTAGAAAATTGAAAAAAATCAGAAAACAGCCGTATACTTGCTGAATGTGCACAAAAACAGACACAAATAGAAAAACACATCCAAACAGTGAAATCATTGCAAAATCAAACACTGAGGTTACAGAAGTATATCTTATAAGATGTTAACTTTATTTGTGAGGTTTATGTTATGGGACAGTAGAAAATTGAAAAAAAATCAGAAAACATCCGTATACTTGCTGAATGTGCACAAAACAGACACAAATAGAAAAACACATCCAAACAGTGAAATCATTGCAAAATCAAACACTGACGGCATATAACTATATCTTATAAGATGTTAACTTCATTTGTGAGGTTTATGTTATGGGACAGTAGAAAATTGAAAAAAATCAGTCGATACTTGCTGAATGTGCACAACAAAAGACACAAATAGAAAAACACATCCAAACAGTGAAATCATTGCAAAATCAAACACTGAGGGTACAGAAGTATATCTTATAAGATGTTAACTTTATTTGTGAGGTTTATGTTATGGGACAGTAGAAAATTGAAAAAAATCAGAAAACAGCCGTATACTTGCTGAATGTGCACAACAAAAGACACAAATAGAAAAACACATCCAAACAGTGAAATCATTGCAAAATCAAACACTGACGGCATATAACAATATGTTATAAGATATAACTTTATTTGTGAGGTTTATGTTTTGCGACAGTAGAAAATTGAAAAAAATCAGAAAACAGCCGTATACTTGCTGAATGTGCACAAAACAGACACAAATAGAAAAACACATCCAAACAGTGAAATCATTGCAAAATCAAACACTGAGGGTACAGAAGTATATCTTGTAAGATGTTAACTTTATTTGTGAGGTTTATGTTATGCGACAGTAGAAAATTGAAAAAAATCAGAAAACAGCCGTATACTTGCTGAATGTGCACAAAAACAGACACAAATAGAAAAACACATCCAAACAGTGAAATCATTGCAAAATCAAACACTGAAGGCATATAACTATATCTTGTAAGATGTTAACTTTATTTGTGAGGTTTATGTTATGCGACAGTAGAAAATTGAAAAAAATTAGAAAACAGCCGTATACTTGCTGAATGTGCACAAAAACAGACACAAATAGAAAAACACATCCAAACAGTGAAATCATTGCAAAATCAAACACTGAAGGCATATAACTATATCTTATAAGATGTTAACTTTATTTGTGAGGTTTATGTTATGCGACAGTCGAAAATTGAAAAAAATCAGAAAACAGCCGTATACTTGCTGAATGCGCACAAAAACAGACAAAAATAGAAAAACACATTCAAACAGTGAAATCATTGCAAAATCAAACACTGAAGGTATATAACTGTATCTTATGAGATGTTAACTTTATTTGTGAGGTTTATGTTATGGGACAATAAAAAAATGAAAAAAATCAGAAAACAGCCGTATCCCTGCTGAATGCACACAAAAACAGAGACAAATAGAAGAACACATCCAAACAGTGAAATCATTGCAAAATCAAACACTGACGGAATATAACTATATCTTATAAGATGTTAACTTTATTTGTGAGGTTTATGTTATGCGACAGTCGAAAATTGAAAAAAATCAGAAAACAGCCGTATACTTGCTGAATGCGCACAAAAACAGACAAAAATAGAAAAACACATCCAAACAGTGAAATCATTGCAAAATCAAACACTGAAGGTATATAACTATATCTTATAAGATTTTAACTTTATTTGTGAGGTTTATGTAATGGGACAGTAGAAAATGAAAAAAAATCAGAAAACAGTCGTATTCCAGCTGAATGCGCACAAAAACAGACACAAATAGAAAAACACATTCAAACAGTGAAATCATTGCAAAATCAAACACTGAGGGTACCGAAGAATATCTTATAAGATGTTAACTTTATTTGTGAGGTTTATGTTATGGGACAGTAGAAAATGAAAAAAATTTAGAAAACAGTCGTATTCCAGCTGAATGCGCACAAAAACAGACACAAATAGAAAAACACATTCAAACAGTGAAATCATTGCAAAATCAAACACTGAGGGTACAGAACTAAATCTTTTAAGATGTTAACTTAATTTGTGAGGTTTATGTTATGGGAAAGTAGAAAAATGAAAAAAATCCGGAAACAGCCTTATCTCAGCTGAATGCGCACACAAACAGACACCAATTGAAAAACACATCCAAACAGTGAAATCTTTGCAAAATCAAACACTGAGGGTACAGAACTAAATCTTTTAAGAAGTTAACTTCATTTGTGAGGTTTATGTTATGGGACAGCAGAAAAAAAAAAAAATCCGGAAACAGCCTTATCTCAGCTGAATGCGCACACAAACAGACACCCATAGAAAAACACATCCAAACAGTGAAATCTTTGCAAAATCAAACACTGAGGGTACAGAACTAAATCTTTTAAGTTGTTAACTTCATTTGTGAGGTTTATGTTATGGGACAGAAGAAAATTGAAAAAAATCAGAAAACAGCCGTATACTTGCTGAATGTGCACAAAACAGACACAAATAGAAAAACACATCCAAACAGTGAAATCATTGCAAAATCAAACACTGACGGCATATAACTATATCTTATAAGATGTTAACTTCATTTGTGAGGTTTATTTTATGGGACAGTAGAAAATTGAAAAAAATCAGTCGATACTTGCTGAATGTGCACAACAAAAGACACAAATAGAAAAACACATCCAAACAGTGAAATCATTGCAAAATCAAACACTGAGGGTACAGAAGTATATCTTATAAGATGTTAACTTTATTTGTGAGGTTTATGTTATGGGACAGTAGAAAATTGAAAAAAATCAGAAAACAGCCGTATACTTGCTGAATGTGCACAACAAAAGACACAAATAGAAAAACACATCCAAACAGTGAAATCATTGCAAAATCAAACACTGACGGCATATAACTATATCTTATAAGATTTTAACTTTATTTGTGAGGTTTATGTTATGGGACAGTAGAAAATTGAAAAAAATCAGAAAACAGCCGTATACTTGCTGAATGTGCACAAAAACAGACACAAATAGAAAAACACATCCAAACAGTGAAATCATTGCAAAATCAAACACTGAGGTTACAGAAGTATATCTTATAAGATTTCAACTTTATTTGTGAGGTTTATGTTATGGGTCAGTAGAAAATTGAAAAAAATCAGAAAACAGCCGTATACTTGCTGAATGTGCACAAAAACAGACACAAATAGAAAAACACATCCAAACAGTGAAATCATTGCAAAATCAAACACTGAGGTTACAGAAGTATATCTTATAAGATGTTAACTTTATTTGTGAGGTTTATGTTATGGGACAGTAGAAAATTGAAAAAAATCAGAAAACAGCCGTATACTTGCTGAATGTGCACAAAACAGACACAAATAGAAAAACACATCCAAACAGTGAAATCATTGCAAAATCAAACACTGACGGCATATAACTATATCTTATAAGATGTTAACTTCATTTGTGAGGTTTATGTTATGGGACAGTAGAAAATTGAAAAAAATCAGTCGATACTTGCTGAATGTGCACAACAAAAGACACAAATAGAAAAACACATCCAAACAGTGAAATCATTGCAAAATCAAACACTGAGGGTACAGAACTAAATCTTTTAAGATGCTAACTTCATTTGTGAGGTTTATGTTATGGGAAAGTAGAAAAATGAAAAAAATCCGAAAACAGCCGTATCCCTGCTGAATGCGCACAAAAACAGACACAAATAGAAAAACACATCCAAACAGTGAAATCATTATAAATTCAAACACTGAGGGTACATCAATATACCTTATAAGATGTTAACTTCATATTATAGGACAGTAGAAAAAAGATTAAAATACCCTCGATCAGCCTTAGTCCCTGATACACATACGGAAAAATCAGACTCCTGGCTTAATGCCTTTAGGAATTATTACAAAAAACACACCCTTTGACCTTTCCAAAGGTTGCACAGGTCTGAAACTCTGCACCCGGGATAAGACTAAATCCCTGATACACATACGGAAAAATCAGACTCCTGGCTCAATGCCTTTAGGAATTATTACAAAAAACACACCCGAAAGGCTGACCATTGACCTTTCCGAAAGTTGCACAGGTCTGAAACTCTGCACCGGGGATAAGACTAAATCCTGATACACGTACGGAAAAATCAGACTCCTGGCTCAATGCCTTTAGGAATTATTACAAAAAACACACCCGAACGGCTGACCATTGACCTTTCCGAAGGTTGCACAGGTCTGAAACTCTGCACCCGGGATAAGCCTAAATCCCTGATACACATACGGAAAAATTTGACTCCTGGCTCAATGCCTTTAGGAATTATTTCAAAAAACACACCCGAACGGCTGACCATTGACCTTTTCGAAGGTTGCACAAGCCTGAAACTCTGCACCCGGGATAAGCCTAAATCCCTGATACACATACGGAAAAATCAGACTCCTGGCTCAATGGAGAATTATTACATCTGGCGCTGGTCATGGCGACACACAGCAAGAGTGTGTGGGAGTGATTGTGGGAACTTACTGTTTTTTAACTGTGGTTTTACCTGTGTTTTTAACGTTTTTAACGTCTTTTTAAATACTTTAAATACCCGAGTCATCATGGATTTAGTGAGTGTTTTTTTCCTGAACTTGGTCGCTCTTGGGAGTGCTATAAGCGTCCAACAGAGCAACCGACCTGACAGGCTCCGATACAGCCGTGTCTTCCTTATTCACTGCAGCAACTCAGGGGCAGTGATTTCACCTGATGGCATCCCGCCGGAGATCCGGAGGAATTGGGCTGGAGGCTCCCGTTCGGACCGCAAAGCGGTCGCTCTATGGACAGAGAGCGCTATTCGGGAACTGAATGGCTGTTTGCATAATACGAACTGGGATGTTTTTAAAGACTCATGTACTAATTTAGATGAATTGACTGACACTGTGGTAAATTATATTACCTTCTGCGAAGAGATGATAATCCCAAGAAAGACAATCACACTGTATCCTAATAATAAGCCCTGGGTCAGCAAATCCCTCAAGAATTCTATTAATAAGAAAAAAATAGCTTACTATCAAGGAGACATATCTGAACAAAAAGAAGCCCAAAAATTGGTGAAAAGGGAAATCAAATTGGCCAAAATGCAGTACAAGGACAAGGTTCAGGATGAATTCAGGATGGGCAATTCTCGCTCCGCTTGGAGAGGAATTAAGTCCATGATGGGAATCCAGGACAAGAAGAAAAGAGTATCTAACAGTGACAAATCTGACTCCACCCTGGCAGAAGAATTAAATCAGTTTTATTTGAGATTTGATTCAATTGACTTCTCTGGAGAATTGTCTAAATTCAGGGAAGTTCCAGTAAGCAGTGGGATTCAGATAGATGAAATCAGTGTGTGGAGCAATTTTGGAAAGACTAACCCAAGGAAAAGTTATGGGCCAGATGGAATAAGTGGCCGACTACTTAAATGCTGTGCCCCATTCTTAAGTGAAATCTTTACATACATTTTCCAGTGGTCCTTGTCATTAAATAAAGTTCCCACATTATGGAAAGAATCCACTATTGTTCCCGTGGCAAAGGTACCATCACCTAAGACATTAAATGATTATCGTCCTGTGGCCCTCACCTCAGTGGTGATGAAGAGTTTTGAGCGTATAGTAAAAAAGAGCTTGCTTGCTATGACGCAGACCGTGATTGATCCCCTTCAATTCGCCTACCAACCCAGGAAAGGGGTGGAGGATGCTGTGGCGACACTATTGAATTTAATTGTCAGGCACCTGGAAGGCAGGAAAACACACATACGTCTATGTTTTGCTGATTTTTCATCAGCCTTCAACTGTATGCAGCCTCTTGTCCTTGCTCACAGGCTTTCAGAAATACCCAGTGTTGATTTGGGAACTATATGCTGGTTAGTTGATTTTCTGACAACTAGGCCTCAGAGAACTCGTGTTAATGAAACCCTGTCCGGGACTCTGTTGTGTTCCACAGGCTCGCCCCAGGGATGTGTCTTGTCACCTCTGCTGTTTATGTTGTACACTAATGATTGTAAGAGCACGTTTGAGTCTAGGCACATAATTAAATTTGCTGATGACTCCGTGATTGTCAGCCTCCTGCAGGACCATGAGGCGGGCCACGGACCGGTCCTGGACCATTTTGTTAGATGGTGTGATGATTCTTATCTGCAACTTAATGTGTCAAAAACGAAAGACATGAAAATTGATTTCCGTAAGAATCCACCTGTCACAGCCCAAACCTTTGTTAAAGGCACAGCTGTGGACACAGTCAGCCATTATAAGTATCTAGGCACCATCCTGGATGATAAACTGTCTTTTGAGAGCAACTCAGATGCCATCTGCAGGAAAGTAAATCAGAGGTTGTTTTATTTAAGGAAACTGAGGTCTTTTAACGTTGATAAGAAGTTTCTTAAATTGTTTTACTCATCTTTTATTGAGTCTATCTTAACTTTTGCAATGATTTGTTGGTTTGGGAACCTCAGCATATCAAATAAGAATAAGATGAAGAATGTGGTCAAACTCTGCCAAAAAACAATTGGCATTAACTTGAATGACCTTGATAATGTTTATCAGGTCAGAGCCATTCAGAGGGCAAGGGCCATTCTGGCAAACCCTCTTCACCCTCTTCATGCAGAGTTTCGACTCCTCCCATCTAAGAGGAGGTACACATTCCCTTGTCAGGCCAAATCAAACAGATATTTAAAATCCTTTGTCCCGTCTGCCGTTAGATTCCTTAATACGCTGTAGGCAAACCTGTTGGGAAGGATGTACAGTACTGTTATCTGTGATGACTATATGTATTTATATGTATTTATTGTGTATGTGTGTGCTATGTGAGCTCTACTGTGTTGAACTTTTGCTGTAAACCAAATTGCCCTTCGGGGACATTAAAGATTTTCAAATCAAATCAAATCAATGCCTTTATGAATTATTACAAAAAACACACCCGAACGGCTGACCATTGACCTTTCCGAAGGTTGCACAGGTCTGAAACTCTGCACCGGGGATAAGCCTAAATCCCTGATACACATACGGAAAAATCAGACTCCTGGCTCAATGCCTTTACGAATTATTACAAAAAACACACCCGAACGGCTGACCATTGACCTTTCCGAAGGTTGCACAGGTCTGAAACTCGGCACCCTGGATCAGCCTTAGTCCCTGATACACATACGGAAAAATCAGACTCCTGGCTCAATGCCTTTAGGAATTATTACAAAAAACACACCCGAACGGCTGACCATTGACCTTTCCGAAGGTTGCACAGGTCTGAAACTCGGCTACCGGGATAAGCTTTAGTCCCTGATACACATACGGAAAAATCAGACTCCTGACTCAATGACTTTAGGAATTATTACAAAAAACACACCCGAACGACTGACTATTGACCTTTCCGAAGGTTGCACAGGTCTGAAACTCTGCACCCGGGATAGGCCTAAATCCCTGATACACATACGGAAAAATCAGACTCCTGGCTCAATGCCTTTAGGAATTATTACAGAAAACACACCCGAACGGCTGACCATTGACCTTTCCGAAGGTTGCACAGGTCTGAAACTCGGCACCCGGGATAAGCCTAAATCCCTGATACACATACGGAAAAATCAGACTCCTGGCTCAATGACTTTAGGAATTATTACAAAAAACACACCCGAACGACTGACTATTGACCTTTCCGAAGGTTGCACAGGTCTGAAACTCTGCACCCGGGATAGGCCTAAATCCCTGATACACATACGGAAAAATCAGACTCCTGGCTCAATGCCTTTAGGAATTATTACAAAAAACACACCCGAACGGCTGACCATTGACCTTTCCGAAGGTTGCACAGGTCTGGAACTCGGCACGCTAGATTAGCCTTAGTCCCTGATGCACATACGGAAAAATCAGACTCCTGGCTCAATGCCTTTAGGAATTATTACAAAAAACACACCCGAACGGCTGACCTTTGACCTTTCCGAAGGTTGCACAGGTCTGAAACTCAGCAACCGGGATAAGCTTTAGTCCCTGATACACATACGGAGAAAACAGACTCCTGACTCAATGCCTTTAGGAATTATTACAAAAAACACACCCGAACGGCTGACCATTGACCTTTCCGAAGGTTGCACAGGTCTGAAACTCTGCACCCGGGATAAGCCTAAATCCCTGATACACATACGGAAAAATTTGACTCCTGGCTCAATGCCTTTAGGAATTATTTCAAAAAACACATCCGAACGGCTGACCATTGACCTTTTCGAAGGTTGCACAAGCCTGAAACTCTGCACCCGGGATAAGCCTAAATCCCTGATACACATACGGAAAAATCAGACTCCTGGCTCAATGCCTTTATGAATTATTACAAAAAACACACCCGAACGGCTGACCTTTGACCTTTCCGAAGGTTGCACAGGTCTGAAACTCGGCAACCGGGATAAGCTTTAGTCCCTGATACACATACGGAGAAAACAGACTCCTGACTCAATGCCTTTAGGAATTATTACAAAAAACACACCCGAACGGCTGACCATTGACCTTTCCGAATGTTGCACAGGTCTGAAACTCTGCACCCGGGATAAGCCTAAATCCCTGATACACATACGGAAAAATCAGACTCCTGGCTCAATGCCTTTAGGAATTATTACAAAAAACACACCCGAACGGCTGACCATTGACCTTTCCGAAGGTTGCACAGGTCTGAAACTTGGCACCCTGGATCAGCCTTAGTCCCTGATACACACACGGAAAAATCAGACTCCTGGCTCAATGCCTTTAGGAATTATTACAAAAAACACACCCGAACGGCTGACCTTTGACCTTTCCAAAGGTTGCACAGGTCTGAAACTCGGCACCCTGGATTAGCCTTAGTCCCTGATACACATACGGAAAAATCAGACTCCTGGCTTAATGCCTTTAGGAATTATTACAAAAAACACACCCGAACGGCTGACCATTGACCTTTTCCGAAAGTTGCACAGGTCTGAAACTCGGCAACCGGGATAAGCTTTAGTCCCTGATACACATACGGAAAAATCAGACTCCTGACTCAATGCCTTTAGGAATTATTACAAAAAACACACCACAGCGGCTGACCTTTGACCTTTCCAAAGGTTGCACGGGTCTGAAACTCGGTACCCTGGATCAGCCAGGAGTCCCTGATACACATACGGAGAAATCAGCATCCGGGCTCATTGCCTTTAGGAATTATTGAAGAAAAGACAGTTTCCCACCTTTATTACGTTTGAATTTTACAGACTGTGTTTTTGGCAGTTTTTTTTGGCCAGGGGGAAAAAAGCCCAAAGTCCTGTGTCCAAAAACTGAAAATCAGGTCATGTCAGACTCTATACAGTCTTAGACTCTTTGGCCAGAGTGGAAGTTTTGGAGGAACTACATTTCTACAGGTCGCAGGAGTGTGAATATTTCATATGTCGTTTGGGGTCCCAAGACGAGCGGAACGACGAGGGTACATTAGTATATCTTATAAGATGTTAACTTTATTTGTGAGGTTTATGTTATGCGACAGTAGAAAATTGAAAAAAAATCAGAAAATAGCCGTATACTTGCTGAATGTGCACAAAAACAGACACAAATAGAAAAACACATCCAAACAGTGAAATCATTGCAAAATCAAACACTGAGGTTACAGAAGTATATCTTATAAGATGTTAACTTTATTTGTGAGGTTTATGTTATGCGACAGTAGAAAAATGAAAAAAAATCAGAAAACAGTCGTATTCCAGCTGAATGCGCACAAAAACATACAAAAATAGAAAAACACATTCAAACAGTGAGATCATTGCAAAATCAAACACTGAAGGCATATAACTATATCTTATAAGATTTTAACTTTATTTGTGAGGTTTATGTTATGGGACAGTAGAAAATTGAAAAAAATCAGAAAACAGCCGTATACTTGCTGAATGTGCACAAAAACAGACACAAATAGAAAAACACATCCAAACAGTGAAATCATTGCAAAATCAAACACTGAGGTTACAGAAGTATATCTTATAAGATGTTAACTTTATTTGTGAGGTCTATGTTATGGGACAGTAGAAAATTGAAAAAAATCAGAAAACAGCCGTATACTTGCTGAATGTGCACAAAACAGACACAAATAGAAAAACACATCCAAACAGTGAAATCATTGCAAAATCAAACACTGACGGCATATAACAATATCTTATAAGATATAACTTTATTTGTGAGGTTTATGTTTTGCGACAGTAGAAAATTGAAAAAAATCAGAAAACAGCCGTATACTTGCTGAATGTGCACAAAACAGACACAAATAGAAAAACACATCCAAACAGTGAAATCATTGCAAAATCAAACACTGAGGGTACAGAAGTATATCTTGTAAGATGTTAACTTTATTTGTGAGGTTTATGTTATGCGACAGTAGAAAATTGAAAAAAATCAGAAAACAGCCGTATACTTGCTGAATGTGCACAAAAACAGACACAAATAGAAAAACACATCCAAACAGTGAAATCATTGCAAAATCAAACACTGAAGGCATATAACTATATCTTATAAGATGTTAACTTTATTTGTGAGGTTTATGTTATGCGACAGTCGAAAATTGAAAAAAAATCAGAAAACAGCCGTATACTTGCTGAATGCGCACAAAAACAGACACAAATAGAAAAACACATCCAAACAGTGAAATCATTGCAAAATCAAACACTGACGGAATATAACTATATCTTATAAGATTTTAACTTTATTTGTGAGGTTTATGTTATGGGACAGTAGAAAATTGAAAAAAATCAGAAAACATCCGTATACTTGATGAATGTGGACAAAAACAGACACAAATAGAAAAACACATCCAAACAGTGAAATCATTGCAAAATCAAACACTGAAGGCATATAACTATATCTTATAAGATGTTAACTTTATTTGTGAGGTTTATGTTATGCGACAGTCGAAAATTGAAAAAAATCAGAAAACAGCCGTATACTTGCTGAATGCGCACAAAAACAGACACAAACAGAAAAACACATCCAAACAGTGAAATCATTGCAAAATCAAACACTGACGGCATATAACAATATCTTATAAGATATAACTTTATTTGTGAGGTTTATGTTTTGCGACAGTAGAAAATTGAAAAAAATCAGAAAACAGCCGTATACTTGCTGAATGTGCACAACAAAAGACACAAATAGAAAAACACATCCAAACAGTGAAATCATTGCAAAATCAAACACTGAAGGCATATAATTATATCTTATAAGATTTTAACTTTATTTGTGAGGTTTATGTTATGGGACAGTAGAAATTTGAAAAAAATCAGAAAACAGCCGTAAACTTGCTGAATGTGCACAACAAAAGACACAAATAGAAAAACACATCCAAACAGTGAAATCATTGCAAAATCAAACACTGAAGGCATATAACTATATCTTATGAGATTTTAACTTTATTTGTGAGGTTTATGTTATGGGACAGTAGAAAATTGAAAAAAATCAGAAAACAGCCGTATACTTGCTGAATGTGCACAAAACAGACACAAATAGAAAAACACATCCAAACAGTGAAATCATTGCAAAATCAAACACTGACGGCATATAACTATATCTTATAAGATGTTAACTTTATTTGTGAGGTTTCTGTTATGGGACAGTAGAAAATTGAAAAAAATCAGAAAACAGCCGTATACTTGCTGAATGTGCACAAAAACAGACACAAATAGAAAAACACATCCAAACAGTGAAATCATTGCAAAATCAAACACTGAAGGCATATAACTATATCTTATAAGATGTTAACTTTATTTGTGAGGTTTATGTTATGGGACAGTAGAAAATTGAAAAAAATCAGAAAACAGCCGTACACTTGCTGAATGTGCACAAAACAGACACAAATAGAAAAACACACCCAAACAGTGAAATTATTGCAAAATCAAACACTGAGGTTACAGAAGTATATCTTATAAGATAATAACTTTATTTGTGAGGTTTATGTTATGGGACAGTAGGAAATTGAAAAAAATCAGAAAACAGCCGTATACTTGCTGAATGTCCACAAACACAGACACACATAGAAAAACACATCCAAACAGTGAAATCATTGCAAAATCAAACACTGAAGGCATATAACTATATCTTATAAGATTTTAACTTTATTTGTGAGGTTTATGTTATGGGACAGTAGAAAATTGAAAAAAATCATAAAACAGCCGTAAACTTGCTGAATGTGCAGAAACACAGACACACATAGAAAAACACATCCAAACAGTGAAATCATTGCAAAATCAAACACTGAAGGCATATAACTATATCTTATAAGATTTTAACTTTATTTGTGAGGTTTATGTTATGGGACAGTAGAAAATTGAAAAAAATCAGAAAACAGCCGTATACTTGCTGAATGTGCACAAACACAGACACACATAGAAAAACACATCCAATTAGTGAAATCTTTGTAAAATCAAACACTGAGGGTACAGAACTAAATCTTTTAAGAAGTTAACTACATTTGTGAGGTTTATGTTATGGGACAGCAGAAAAATTAAAAAAATCCGGAAACAGCCTTATCTCAGCTGAATGCGCACACAAACAGACACCAATAGAAAAACACATCCAAACAGTGAAGTCATTGCAAAATCAAACACTGAAGGCATATAACTATATCTTATGAGATTTTAACTTTATTTGTGAGGTTTATGTTATGGGACAGTAGAAAATTGAAAAAAATCAGAAAACAGCCGTATACTTGCTGAATGCGCACAAAAACAGACACAAATAGAAAAACACATCCAAACAGTGAAATCATTGCAAAATCAAACACTGAAGGCATATAACTATATCTTATAAGATGTTAACTTTATTTGTGAGGTTTATGTTATGGGACAGTAGAAAATTGAAAAAAATCAGAAAATAGCCGTATACTTGCTGAATGTGCACAAAACAGACACAAATAGAAAAACACATCCAAACAGTGAAATCATTGCAAAATCAAACACTGAGGGTACAGAAGTATATCTTATAAGATGTTAACTTTATTTGTGAGGTTTATGTTATGGGACAGTAGAAAATTGAAAAAAATCAGAAAACAGCCGTATACTTGCTGAATGCGCACAAAAACAGACACAAATAGAAAAACACATCCAAACAGTGAAATAATTGCAAAATCAAACACTGAGGGTACAGAAGTATATCTTATAAGATTTTAACTTTATTTGTGAGGTTTATGTTATGCGACAGTAGAAAATTGAAAAAAATCAGAAAACAGCCGTATACTTGCTGAATTAGCACAACAAAAGACACAAATAGAAAAACACATCCAAACAGTGAAATCATTGCAAAATCAAACACTGAGGGTACAGAAGTATATCTTATAAGATGTTAACTTTATTTGTGAGGTTTATGTTATGGGACAGTAGAAAATTGAAAAAAATCAGAAAACAGCCGTATACTTGCTGAATGTGCACAACAAAAGACACAAATAGAAAAACACATCCAAACAGTGAAATCATTGCAAAATCAAACACTGACGGCATATAACTATATCTTATAAGATGTTAACTTTATTTGTGAGGTTTATGTTATGGGACAGTAGAAAATTGAAAAAAATCAGAAAACAGCCGTATACTTGCTGAATGTGCACAACAAAAGACACAAATAGAAAAACACATCCAAACAGTGAAATCATTGCAAAATCAAACACTGACGGCATATAACTATATCTTATAAGATGTTACCTTTATTTATCAGGTTTATGTTACGGGACAATAGAAAATTGAAAAAAATCAGAAAACAGCCGTATACTTGCTGAATGCGCACAAAAACAGACACAAATAGAAAAACACATCCAAACAGTGAAATCATTGCAAAATCAAACACTGAAGGCATATAACTACATCTTATAAGATGTGAACTTTATTTGTGAGGTTTATGTTATGGGACAGTAGAAAATTGAAAAAAATCAGAAAACAGCCGTATACTTGCTGAATGTGCACAAAAACAGACACAAATAGAAAAACACATCCAAACAGTGAAATCATTGCAAAATCAAACACTGACGGCATATAACTATATCTTATAAGATGTTAACTTCATTTGTGAGGTTTATGTTATGGGACAGTAGAAAATTGATAAAAATCAGAAAACAGCCGTATACTTGCTGAATGTGCACAAAACAGACACAAATAGAAAAGCACATCCAAACAGTGAAATCATTGCAAAATCAAACACTGAGGGTACAGAAGTATATCTTATAAGATGTTAACTTTATTTGTGAGGTTTATGTTATGCGACAGTAGAAAATTGAAAAAAATCAGAAAACAGCCGTATACTTGCTGAATGTGCACAAAACAGACACAAATAGAAAAGCACATCCAAACAGTGAAATCATTGCAAAATCAAACACTGAAGGCATATAACTATATCTTATAAGATGTTAACTTTATTTGTGAGGTTTATGTTATGCGACAGTAGAAAATTGAAAAAAATCAGAAAACAGCCCTATACTTGCTGAATGTGCACAACAAAAGACACAAATAGAAAAACACATCCAAACAGTGAAATCATTGCAAAATCAAACACTGAAGGCATATAACTATATCTTATAAGATGTTAACTTTATTTGTGAGGTTTATGTTATGCGACAGTAGAAGATTGAAAAAAATCAGAAAACAGCCGTATACTTGCTGAATGTGCACAACAAAAGACACAAATAGAAAAACACATCCAAACAGTGAAATCATTGCAAAATCAAACTCTGAAGGCATATAACTATATCTTATAAGATTTTAACTTTATTTGTGAGGTTCATGTTATGGGACAGTAGAAAATTGAAAAAAATTTGAAAACAGCCGTATACTTGCTGAATGTGCACAAAAACAGACACAAATAGAAAAACACATCCAAACAGTGAAATCATTGCAAAATCAAACACTCATGTTACAGAAGTATATCTTATAAAATGTTAACTTTATTTGTGAGGTTTATGTTATGGGACAGTAGAAAATTGAAAAAAATCAGAAAACAGCCGTATACTTGCTGAATGTGCACAAAACAGAAACAAATAGAAAAACACATCCAAACAGTGAAATCATTGCAAAATCAAACACTGACGGCATATAACTATATCTTATAAGATGTTAACTTTATTTGTGAGGTTTATGTTATGGGACAGTAGAAAAGTAAAAAAAATCAGAAAACAGCCGTATACTTGCTGAATGTGCACAAAACAGAAACAAATAGAAAAACACATCCAAACAGTGAAATCATTGCAAAATCAAACAGAAGTATATCTTATAAGATGTTAACTTTATTTGTGAGGTTTATGTTATGGGACAGTAGAAAATTGAAAAAAATCAGAAAACAGCCGTATACTTGCTGAATGTGCACAAAAACAGACACAAATAGAAAAACACATCCAAACAGTGAAATCATTGCAAAATCAAACACTGACGGCATATAACTATATCTTATAAGATGTTAACTTCATTTGTGAGGTTTATGTTATGGGACAGTAGAAAATTGATAAAAATCAGAAAACAGCCGTATACTTGCTGAATGTGCACAAAACAGACACAAATAGAAAAGCACATCCAAACAGTGAAATCATTGCAAAATCAAACACTGAGGGTACAGAAGTATATCTTATAAGATGTTAACTTTATTTGTGAGGTTTATGTTATGCGACAGTAGAAAATTGAAAAAAATCAGAAAACAGCCGTATACTTGCTGAATGTGCACAAAACAGACACAAATAGAAAAGCACATCCAAACAGTGAAATCATTGCAAAATCAAACACTGAAGGCATATAACTATATCTTATAAGATGTTAACTTTATTTGTGAGGTTTATGTTATGCGACAGTAGAAAATTGAAAAAAATCAGAAAACAGCCCTATACTTGCTGAATGTGCACAACAAAAGACACAAATAGAAAAACACATCCAAACAGTGAAATCATTGCAAAATCAAACACTGAAGGCCTATAACTATATCTTATAAGATGTTAACTTTATTTGTGAGGTTTATGTTATGCGACAGTAGAAGATTGAAAAAAATCAGAAAACAGCCGTATACTTGCTGAATGTGCACAACAAAAGACACAAATAGAAAAACACATCCAAACAGTGAAATCATTGCAAAATCAAACTCTGAAGGCATATAACTATATCTTATAAGATTTTAACTTTATTTGTGAGGTTCATGTTATGGGACAGTAGAAAATTGAAAAAAATTTGAAAACAGCCGTATACTTGCTGAATGTGCACAAAAACAGACACAAATAGAAAAACACATCCAAACAGTGAAATCATTGCAAAATCAAACACTCATGTTACAGAAGTATATCTTATAAAATGTTAACTTTATTTGTGAGGTTTATGTTATGGGACAGTAGAAAATTGAAAAAAATCAGAAAACAGCCGTATACTTGCTGAATGTGCACAAAACAGAAACAAATAGAAAAACACATCCAAACAGTGAAATCATTGCAAAATCAAACAGAAGTATATCTTATAAGATGTTAACTTTATTTGTGAGGTTTATGTTATGGGACAGTAGAAAATTGAAAAAAATCAGAAAACAGCCGTATACTTGCTGAATGTGCACAACAAAAGACACAAATAGAAAAACACATCCAAACAGTGAAATCATTGCAAAATCAAACACTGACGGCATATAACTATATCTTATAAGATGTTAACTTTATTTGTGAGGTTTATGTTATGGGACAGTAGAAAATTGAAAAAAATCAGAAAACAGCCGTATACTTGCTGAATGTGCACAAAAACAGACACAAATAGAAAAACACATCCAAACAGTGAAATCATTGCAAAATCAAACACTGAGGTTACAGAAGTATATCTTATAAGATGTTAACTTTATTTGTGAGGTTTATGTTATGGGACAGTAGAAAATTGAAAAAAATCAGAAAACAGCCGTATACTTGCTGAATGTGCACAAAAACAGACACAAATAGAAAAACACATCCAAACAGTGAAATCATTGCAAAATCAAACACTGAAGGCATATAACTATATCTTATAAGATTTTAACTTTATTTGTGAGGTTTATGTTACGGGACAGTAGAAAATTGAAAAAAATCAGAAAACAGCCGTATACTTGCTGAATGTGCACAAAAACAGACACAAATAGAAAAACACATCCAAACAGTGAAATCATTGCAAAATCAAACACTGAAGGCATATAACTATATCTTATAAGATTTTAACTTTATTTGTGAGGTTTATGTTATGGGACAGTAGAAAATTGAAAAAAATCAGAAAACAGCCGTATACTTGCTGAATGTGCACAACAAAAGACACAAATAGAAAAACACATCCAAACAGTGAAATCATTGCAAAATCAAACACTGACGGCATATAACTACATCTTATAAGATGTGAACTTTATTTGTGAGGTTTATGTTATGGGACAGTAGAAAATTGAAAAAAATCTGAAAACAGCCGTATACTTGCTGAATGTGCACAAAAACAGACACAAATAGAAAAACACATCCAAACAGTGAAATCATTGCAAAATCAAACCCTGAAGGCATATAACTATATCTTATAAGATTTTAACTTTATTTGTGAGGTTTATGTTATGGGACAGTAGAAAATTGAAAAAAATCAGAAAACATCCGTATACTTGATGAATGTGGACAAAAACAGACACAAATAGAAAAACACATCCAAACAGTGAAATCATTGCAAAATCAAACACTGACGGCATATAACTATATCTTATAAGATGTTAACTTCATTTGTGAGGTTTATGTTATGGGACAGTAGAAAATTGAAAAAAATCAGAAAACAGTCGATACTTGCTGAATGTGCACAACAAAAGACACAAATAGAAAAACACATCCAAACAGTGAAATCATTGCAAAATCAAACACTGAGGGTACAGAAGTATATCTTATAAGATGTTAACTTTATTTGTGAGGTTTATGTTATGGGACAGTAGAAAATTGAAAAAAATCAGAAAACAGCCGTATACTTGCTGAATGTGCACAACAAAAGACACAAATAGAAAAACACATCCAAACAGTGAAATCATTGCAAAATCAAACACTGACGGCATATAACTATATCTTATAAGATGTTAACTTTATTTGTGAGGTTCATGTTATGGGACAGTAGAAAATTGAAAAAAATCAGAAAACAGCCGTATACTTGCTGAATGTGCACAAAAACAGACACAAATAGAAAAACACATCCAAACAGTGAAATCATTGCAAAATCAAACACTCAGGTTACAGAAGTATATCTTATAAAATGTTAACTTTATTTGTGAGGTTTATGTTATGGGACAGTAGAAAATTGAAAAAAATCAGAAAACAGCCGTATACTTGCTGAATGTGCACAACAAAAGACACAAATAGAAAAACACATCCAAACAGTGAAATCATTGCAAAATCAAACACTGACGGCATATAACTATATCTTATAAGATGTTACCTTTATTTATCAGGTTTATGTTACGGGACAATAGAAAATTGAAAAAAATCAGAAAACAGCCGTATACTTGCTGAATGCGCACAAAAACAGACACAAATAGAAAAACACATCCAAACAGTGAAATCATTGCAAAATCAAACACTGAAGGCATATAACTACATCTTATAAGATGTGAACTTTATTTGTGAGGTTTATGTTATGGGACAGTAGAAAATTGAAAAAAATCAGAAAACAGCCGTATACTTGCTGAATGTGCACAAAACAGACACAAATAGAAAAACACATCCAAACAGTGAAATCATTGCAAAATCAAACACTGAGGGTACAGAAGTATATCTTATAAGATTTTAACTTTATTTGTGAGGTTTATGTTATGCGACAGTAGAAAATTGAAAAAAATCAGAAAACAGCCGTATACTTGCTGAATGTGCACAAAACAGACACAAATAAAAAAGCACATCCAAACAGTGAAATCATTGCAAAATCAAACACTGAAGGCATATAACTATATCTTATAAGATGTTAACTTTATTTGTGAGGTTTATGTTATGCGACAGTAGAAAATTGAAAAAAATCAGAAAACAGCCCTATACTTGCTGAATGTGCACAACAAAAGACACAAATAGAAAAACACATCCAAACAGTGAAATCATTGCAAAATCAAACACTGAAGGCATATAACTATATCTTATAAGATGTTAACTTTATTTGTGAGGTTTATGTTATGCGACAGTAGAAGATTGAAAAAAATCAGAAAACAGCCGTATACTTGCTGAATGTGCACAACAAAAGACACAAATAGAAAAACACATCCAAACAGTGAAATCATTGCAAAATCAAACTCTGAAGGCATATAACTATATCTTATAAGATTTTAACTTTATTTGTGAGGTTCATGTTATGGGACAGTAGAAAATTGAAAAAAATCAGAAAACAGCCGTATACTTGCTGAATGTGCACAAAAACAGACACAAATAGAAAAACACATCCAAACAGTGAAATCATTGCAAAATCAAACACTCAGGTTACAGAAGTATATCTTATAAAATGTTAACTTTATTTGTGAGGTTTATGTTATGGGACAGTAGAAAATTGAAAAAAATCAGAAAACAGCCGTATACTTGCTGAATGTGCACAAAACAGAAACAAATAGAAAAACACATCCAAACAGTGAAATCATTGCAAAATCAAACACTGACGGCATATAACTATATCTTATAAGATGTTAACTTTATTTGTGAGGTTTATGTTATGGGACAGTAGAAAAGCAAAAAAAATCAGAAAACAGCCGTATACTTGCTGAATGTGCAAAACAAAAGACACAAATAGAAAAACACATCCAAACAGTGAAATCATTGCAAAATCAAACAGAAGTATATCTTATAAGATGTTAACTTTATTTGTGAGGTTTATGTTATGGGACAGTAGAAAATTGAAAAAAATCAGAAAACAGCCGTATACTTGCTGAATGTGCACAACAAAAGACACAAATAGAAAAACACATCCAAACAGTGAAATCATTGCAAAATCAAACACTGACGGCATATAACTATATCTTATAAGATGTTAACTTTATTTGTGAGGTTTATGTTATGGGACAGTAGAAAATTGAAAAAAATCAGAAAACAGCCGTATACTTGCTGAATGTGCACAAAAACAGACACAAATAGAAAAACACATCCAAACAGTGAAATCATTGCAAAATCAAACACTGAGGTTACAGAAGTATATCTTATAAGATGTTAACTTTATTTGTGAGGTTTATGTTATGGGACAGTAGAAAATTGAAAAAAATCAGAAAACAGCCGTATACTTGCTGAATGTGCACAAAAACAGACACAAATAGAAAAACACATCCAAACAGTGAAATCATTGCAAAATCAAACACTGAAGGCATATAACTATATCTTATAAGATTTTAACTTTATTTGTGAGGTTTATGTTACGGGACAGTAGAAAATTGAAAAAAATCAGAAAACAGCCGTATACTTGCTGAATGTGCACAAAAACAGACACAAATAGAAAAACACATCCAAACAGTGAAATCATTGCAAAATCAAACACTGAAGGCATATAACTATATCTTATAAGATTTTAACTTTATTTGTGAGGTTTATGTTATGGGACAGTAGAAAATTGAAAAAAATCAGAAAACAGCCGTATACTTGCTGAATGTGCACAACAAAAGACACAAATAGAAAAACACATCCAAACAGTGAAATCATTGCAAAATCAAACACTGACGGCATATAACTATATCTTATAAGATGTTAACTTTATTTGTGAGGTTTATGTTATGGGACAGTAGAAAATTGAAAAAAATCAGAAAACAGCCGTATACTTGCTGAATGCGCACAAAAACAGACACAAATAGAAAAACACATCCAAACAGTGAAATCATTGCAAAATCAAACACTGAAGGCATATAACTACATCTTATAAGATGTGAACTTTATTTGTGAGGTTTATGTTATGGGACAGTAGAAAATTGAAAAAAATCTGAAAACAGCCGTATACTTGCTGAATGTGCACAAAAACAGACACAAATAGAAAAACACATCCAAACAGTGAAATCATTGCAAAATCAAACCCTGAAGGCATATAACTATATCTTATAAGATTTTAACTTTATTTGTGAGGTTTATGTTATGGGACAGTAGAAAATTGAAAAAAATCAGAAAACATCCGTATACTTGATGAATGTGGACAAAAACAGACACAAATAGAAAAACACATCCAAACAGTGAAATCATTGCAAAATCAAACACTGACGGCATATAACTATATCTTATAAGATGTTAACTTCATTTGTGAGGTTTATGTTATGGGACAGTAGAAAATTGAAAAAATCAGAAAACAGTCGATACTTGCTGAATGTGCACAACAAAAGACACAAATAGAAAAACACATCCAAACAGTGAAATCATTGCAAAATCAAACACTGAGGGTACAGAAGTATATCTTATAAGATGTTAACTTTATTTGTGAGGTTTATGTTATGGGACAGTAGAAAATTGAAAAAAATCAGAAAACAGCCGTATACTTGCTGAATGTGCACAACAAAAGACACAAATAGAAAAACACATCCAAACAGTGAAATCATTGCAAAATCAAACACTGACGGCATATAACTATATCTTATAAGATGTTAACTTTATTTGTGAGGTTTATGTTATGGGACAGTAGAAAATTGAAAAAAATCAGAAAACAGCCGTATACTTGCTGAATGTGCACAAAAACAGACACAAATAGAAAAACACATCCAAACAGTGAAATCATTGCAAAATCAAACACTCAGGTTACAGAAGTATATCTTATAAGATGTTAACTTTATTTGTGAGGTTTATGTTATGGGACAGTAGAAAATTGAAACAAATCAGAAAACAGCCGTATACTTGCTGAATGTGCAAAACAAAAGACACAAATACAAAAACACATCCAAACAGTAAAATCATTGCAAAATCAAACAGAAGTATATCTTATAAGATGTTAACTTTATTTGTGAGGTTTATGTTATGGGACAGTAGAAAATTGAAAAAAATCAGAAAACAGTCGATACTTGCTGAATGTGCACAACAAAAGACACAAATAGAAAAACACATCCAAACAGTGAAATCATTGCAAAATCAAACACTGAGGGTACAGAAGTATATCTTATAAGATGTTAACTTTATTTGTGAGGTTTATGTTATGGGACAGTAGAAAATTGAAAAAAATCAGAAAACAGCCGTATACTTGCTGAATGTGCACAAAACAGAAACAAATAGAAAAACACAACCAAACAGTGAAATCATTGCAAAATCAAACACTGAGGGTACAGAAGTATATCTTATAAGATGTTAACTTTATTTGTGAGGTTTATGTTATGGGACAGTAGAAAATTGAAAAAAATCAGAAAACAGCCGTATACTTGCTGAATTAGCACAACAAAAGACACAAATAGAAAAACACATCCAAACAGTGAAATCATTGCAAAATCAAACCCTGAAGGCATATAACTATATCTTATAAGATTTTAACTTTATTTGTGAGGTTTATGTTATGGGACAGTAGAAAATTGAAAAAAATCAGAAAACATCCGTATACTTGCTGAATGTGCACAAAAACAGACACAAATAGAAAAACACATCCAAACAGTGAAATCATTGCAAAATCAAAAACTGAAGGCATATAACTATATCTTATAAGATTTTAACTTCATTTGTGAGGTTTATGTTATGGGACAGTAGAAAATTGAAAAAAATCTGAAAACAGCCGTATACTTGCTGAATGTGCACAAAAACAGACACAAATAGAAAAACACATCCAAACAGTGAAATCATTGCAAAATCAAACACTGACGGCATATAACTATATCTTATAAGATGTTAACTTCATTTGTGAGGTTTATGTTATGGGACAGTAGAAAATTGAAAAAAATCAGAAAACAGTCGATACTTGCTGAATGTGCACAACAAAAGACACAAATAGAAAAACACATCCAAACAGTGAAATCATTGCAAAATCAAACACTGAGGGTACAGAAGTATATCTTATAAGATGTTAACTTTATTTGTGAGGTTTATGTTATGGGACAGTAGAAAATTGAAAAAAATCAGAAAACAGCCGTATACTTGCTGAATGTGCACAAAAACAGACACAAATAGAAAAACACATCCAAACAGTGAAATCATTGCAAAATCAAACACTGAAGGCATATAACTATATCTTATAAGACTTTAACTTTATTTGTGAGGTTTATGTTACGGGACAGTAGAAAATTGAAAAAAATCAGAAAACAGCCGTATACTTGCTGAATGTGCACAAAAACAGACACAAATAGAAAAACACATCCAAACAGTGAAATCATTGCAAAATCAAACACTGAAGGCATATAACTATATCTTATAAGATTTTAACTTTATTTGTGAGGTTTATGTTATGGGACAGTAGAAAATTGAAAAAAATCAGAAAACAGCCGTATACTTGCTGAATGTGCACAACAAAAGACACAAATAGAAAAACACATCCAAACAGTGAAATCATTGCAAAATCAAACACTGACGGCATATAACTATATCTTATAAGATGTTAACTTTATTTGTGAGGTTTATGTTATGGGACAGTAGAAAATTGAAAAAAATCAGAAAACAGCCGTATACTTGCTGAATGCGCACAAAAACAGACACAAATAGAAAAACACATCCAAACAGTGAAATCATTGCAAAATCAAACACTGAAGGCATATAACTACATCTTATAAGATGTGAACTTTATTTGTGAGGTTTATGTTATGGGACAGTAGAAAATTGAAAAAAATCTGAAAACAGCCGTATACTTGCTGAATGTGCACAAAAACAGACACAAATAGAAAAACACATCCAAACAGTGAAATCATTGCAAAATCAAACCCTGAAGGCATATAACTATATCTTATAAGATTTTAACTTTATTTGTGAGGTTTATGTTATGGGACAGTAGAAAATTGAAAAAAATCAGAAAACATCCGTATACTTGATGAATGTGGACAAAAACAGACACAAATAGAAAAACACATCCAAACAGTGAAATCATTGCAAAATCAAACACTGACGGCATATAACTATATCTTATAAGATGTTAACTTCATTTGTGAGGTTTATGTTATGGGACAGTAGAAAATTGAAAAAAATCAGAAAACAGCCGTATACTTGCTGAATTAGCACAACAAAAGACACAAATAGAAAAACACATCCAAACAGTGAAATCATTGCAAAATCAAACACTGAGGGTACAGAAGTATATCTTATAAGATGTTAACTTTATTTGTGAGGTTTATGTTATGGGACAGTAGAAAATTGAAAAAAATCAGAAAACAGCCGTATACTTGCTGAATGTGCACAACAAAAGACACAAATAGAAAAACACATCCAAACAGTGAAATCATTGCAAAATCAAACACTGACGGCATATAACTATATCTTATAAGATGTTAACTTTATTTGTGAGGTTTATGTTATGGGACAGTAGAAAATTGAAAAAAATCAGAAAACAGCCGTATACTTGCTGAATGTGCACAAAAACAGACACAAATAGAAAAACACATCCAAACAGTGAAATCATTGCAAAATCAAACACTCAGGTTACAGAAGTATATCTTATAAGATGTTAACTTTATTTGTGAGGTTTATGTTATGGGACAGTAGAAAATTGAAAAAAATCAGAAAACAGCCGTATACTTGCTGAATGTGCAAAACAAAAGACACAAATAGAAAAACACATCCAAACAGTAAAATCATTGCAAAATCAAACAGAAGTATATCTTATAAGATGTTAACTTTATTTGTGAGGTTTATGTTATGGGACAGTAGAAAATTGAAAAAAATCAGAAAACAGTCGATACTTGCTGAATGTGCACAACAAAAGACACAAATAGAAAAACACATCCAAACAGTGAAATCATTGCAAAATCAAACACTGAGGGTACAGAAGTATATCTTATAAGATGTTAACTTTATTTGTGAGGTTTATGTTATGGGACAGTAGAAAATTGAAAAAAATCAGAAAACAGCCGTATACTTGCTGAATGTGCACAACAAAAGACACAAATAGAAAAACACATCCAAACAGTGAAATCATTGCAAAATCAAACACTGACGGCATATAACTATATCTTATAAGATGTTAACTTTATTTGTGAGGTTTATGTTATGGGACAGTAGAAAATTGAAAAAAATCAGAAAACAGCCGTATACTTGCTGAATGTGCACAAAAACAGACACAAATAGAAAAACACATCCAAACAGTGAAATCATTGCAAAATCAAACACTCAGGTTACAGAAGTATATCTTATAAAATGTTAACTTTATTTGTGAGGTTTATGTTATGGGACAGTAGAAAATTGAAAAAAATCAGAAAACAGCCATATACTTGCTGAATTAGCACAACAAAAGACACAAATAGAAAAACACATCCAAACAGTGAAATCATTGCAAAATCAAACCCTGAAGGCATATAACTATATCTTATAAGATTTTAACTTTATTTGTGAGGTTTATGTTATGGGACAGTAGAAAATTGAAAAAAATCAGAAAACATCCGTATACTTGATGAATGTGGACAAAAACAGACACAAATAGAAAAACACATCCAAACAGTGAAATCATTGCAAAATCAAACACTGAAGGCATATAACTATATCTTATAAGATTTTAACTTTATTTGTGAGGTTTATGTTATGGGACAGTAGAAAATTGAAAAAAATCTGAAAACAGCCGTATACTTGCTGAATGTGCACAAAAACAGACACAAATAGAAAAACACATCCAAACAGTGAAATCATTGCAAAATCAAACACTGAAGGCATATAACTATATCTTATAAAATGTTAACTTTATTTGTGAGGTTTATGTTATGGGACAGTAGAAAATTGAAAAAAATCAGAAAACAGCCGTATACTTGCTGAATGTGCACAAAACAGAAACAAATAGAAAAACACAACCAAACAGTGAAATCATTGCAAAATCAAACACTGAGGGTACAGAAGTATATCTTATAAGATGTTAACTTTATTTGTGAGGTTTATGTTATGGGACAGTAGAAAATTGAAAAAAATCAGAAAACAGCCGTATACTTGCTGAATTAGCACAACAAAAGACACAAATAGAAAAACACATCCAAACAGTGAAATCATTGCAAAATCAAACACTGAGGGTACAGAAGTATATCTTATAAGATGTTAACTTTATTTGTGAGGTTTATGTTATGGGACAGTAGAAAATTGAAAAAAATCAGAAAACAGCCGTATACTTGCTGAATGTGCACAACAAAAGACACAAATAGAAAAACACATCCAAACAGTGAAATCATTGCAAAATCAAACACTGACGGCATATAACTATATCTTATAAGATGTTAACTTTATTTGTGAGGTTTATGTTATGGGACAGTAGAAAATTGAAAAAAATCAGAAAACAGCCGTATACTTGCTGAATGTGCACAAAAACAGACACAAATAGAAAAACACATCCAAACAGTGAAATCATTGCAAAATCAAACACTCAGGTTACAGAAGTATATCTTATAAAATGTTAACTTTATTTGTGAGGTTTATGTTATGGGACAGTAGAAAATTGAAAAAAATCAGAAAACAGCCGTATACTTGCTGAATGTGCACAAAACAGAAACAAATAGAAAAACACAACCAAACAGTGAAATCATTGCAAAATCAAACACTGAGGGTACAGAAGTATATCTTATAAGATGTTAACTTTATTTGTGAGGTTTATGTTATGGGACAGTAGAAAATTGAAAAAAATCAGAAAACAGCCGTATACTTGCTGAATTAGCACAACAAAAGACACAAATAGAAAAACACATCCAAACAGTGAAATCATTGCAAAATCAAACCCTGAAGGCATATAACTATATCTTATAAGATTTTAACTTTATTTGTGAGGTTTATGTTATGGGACAGTAGAAAATTGAAAAAAATCAGAAAACATCCGTATACTTGCTGAATGTGCACAAAAACAGACACAAATAGAAAAACACATCCAAACAGTGAAATCATTGCAAAATCAAAAACTGAAGGCATATAACTATATCTTATAAGATTTTAACTTCATTTGTGAGGTTTATGTTATGGGACAGTAGAAAATTGAAAAAAATCTGAAAACAGCCGTATACTTGCTGAATGTGCACAAAAACAGACACAAATAGAAAAACACATCCAAACAGTGAAATCATTGCAAAATCAAACACTGACGGCATATAACTATATCTTATAAGATGTTAACTTCATTTGTGAGGTTTATGTTATGGGACAGTAGAAAATTGAAAAAAATCAGAAAACAGTCGATACTTGCTGAATGTGCACAACAAAAGACACAAATAGAAAAACACATCCAAACAGTGAAATCATTGCAAAATCAAACACTGAGGGTACAGAAGTATATCTTATAAGATGTTAACTTTATTTGTGAGGTTTATGTTATGGGACAGTAGAAAATTGAAAAAAATCAGAAAACAGCCGTATACTTGCTGAATGTGCACAACAAAAGACACAAATAGAAAAACACATCCAAACAGTGAAATCATTGCAAAATCAAACAGAAGTATATCTTATAAGATGTTAACTTTATTTGTGAGGTTTATGTTATGGGACAGTAGAAAATTGAAAAAAATCAGAAAACAGTCGATACTTGCTGAATGTGCACAACAAAAGACACAAATAGAAAAACACATCCAAACAGTGAAATCATTGCAAAATCAAACACTGAGGGTACAGAAGTATATCTTATAAGATGTTAACTTTATTTGTGAGGTTTATGTTATGCGACAGTAGAAAATTGAAAAAAATCAGAAAACAGCCCTATACTTGCTGAATGTGCACAACAAAAGACACAAATAGAAAAACACATCCAAACAGTGAAATCATTGCAAAATCAAACACTGAAGGCATATAACTATATCTTATAAGATGTTAACTTTATTTGTGAGGTTTATGTTATGCGACAGTAGAAGATTGAAAAAAATCAGAAAACAGCCGTATACTTGCTGAATGTGCACAACAAAAGACACAAATAGAAAAACACATCCAAACAGTGAAATCATTGCAAAATCAAACTCTGAAGGCATATAACTATATCTTATAAGATTTTAACTTTATTTGTGAGGTTCATGTTATGGGACAGTAGAAAATTGAAAAAAATCAGAAAACAGCCGTATACTTGCTGAATGTGCACAAAAACAGACACAAATAGAAAAACACATCCAAACAGTGAAATCATTGCAAAATCAAACACTCAGGTTACAGAAGTATATCTTATAAAATGTTAACTTTATTTGTGAGGTTTATGTTATGGGACAGTAGAAAATTGAAAAAAATCAGAAAACAGCCGTATACTTGCTGAATGTGCACAAAACAGAAACAAATAGAAAAACACATCCAAACAGTGAAATCATTGCAAAATCAAACACTGACGGCATATAACTATATCTTATAAGATGTTAACTTTATTTGTGAGGTTTATGTTATGGGACAGTAGAAAAGCAAAAAAAATCAGAAAACAGCCGTATACTTGCTGAATGTGCAAAACAAAAGACACAAATAGAAAAACACATCCAAACAGTGAAATCATTGCAAAATCAAACAGAAGTATATCTTATAAGATGTTAACTTTATTTGTGAGGTTTATGTTATGGGACAGTAGAAAATTGAAAAAAATCAGAAAACAGCCGTATACTTGCTGAATGTGCACAACAAAAGACACAAATAGAAAAACACATCCAAACAGTGAAATCATTGCAAAATCAAACACTGACGGCATATAACTATATCTTATAAGATGTTAACTTTATTTGTGAGGTTTATGTTATGGGACAGTAGAAAATTGAAAAAAATCAGAAAACAGCCGTATACTTGCTGAATGTGCACAAAAACAGACACAAATAGAAAAACACATCCAAACAGTGAAATCATTGCAAAATCAAACACTGAGGTTACAGAAGTATATCTTATAAGATGTTAACTTTATTTGTGAGGTTTATGTTATGGGACAGTAGAAAATTGAAAAAAATCAGAAAACAGCCGTATACTTGCTGAATGTGCACAAAAACAGACACAAATAGAAAAACACATCCAAACAGTGAAATCATTGCAAAATCAAACACTGAAGGCATATAACTATATCTTATAAGATTTCAACTTTATTTGTGAGGTTTATGTTACGGGACAGTAGAAAATTGAAAAAAATCAGAAAACAGCCGTATACTTGCTGAATGTGCACAAAAACAGACACAAATAGAAAAACACATCCAAACAGTGAAATCATTGCAAAATCAAACACTGAAGGCATATAACTATATCTTATAAGATTTTAACTTTATTTGTGAGGTTTATGTTATGGGACAGTAGAAAATTGAAAAAAATCAGAAAACAGCCGTATACTTGCTGAATGTGCACAACAAAAGACACAAATAGAAAAACACATCCAAACAGTGAAATCATTGCAAAATCAAACACTGACGGCATATAACTATATCTTATAAGATGTTAACTTTATTTGTGAGGTTTATGTTATGGGACAGTAGAAAATTGAAAAAAATCAGAAAACAGCCGTATACTTGCTGAATGCGCACAAAAACAGACACAAATAGAAAAACACATCCAAACAGTGAAATCATTGCAAAATCAAACACTGAAGGCATATAACTACATCTTATAAGATGTGAACTTTATTTGTGAGGTTTATGTTATGGGACAGTAGAAAATTGAAAAAAATCTGAAAACAGCCGTATACTTGCTGAATGTGCACAAAAACAGACACAAATAGAAAAACACATCCAAACAGTGAAATCATTGCAAAATCAAACCCTGAAGGCATATAACTATATCTTATAAGATTTTAACTTTATTTGTGAGGTTTATGTTATGGGACAGTAGAAAATTGAAAAAAATCAGAAAACATCCGTATACTTGATGAATGTGGACAAAAACAGACACAAATAGAAAAACACATCCAAACAGTGAAATCATTGCAAAATCAAACACTGACGGCATATAACTATATCTTATAAGATGTTAACTTCATTTGTGAGGTTTATGTTATGGGACAGTAGAAAATTGAAAAAAATCAGAAAACAGTCGATACTTGCTGAATGTGCACAACAAAAGACACAAATAGAAAAACACATCCAAACAGTGAAATCATTGCAAAATCAAACACTGAGGGTACAGAAGTATATCTTATAAGATGTTAACTTTATTTGTGAGGTTTATGTTATGGGACAGTAGAAAATTGAAAAAAATCAGAAAACAGCCGTATACTTGCTGAATGTGCACAACAAAAGACACAAATAGAAAAACACATCCAAACAGTGAAATCATTGCAAAATCAAACACTGACGGCATATAACTATATCTTATAAGATGTTAACTTTATTTGTGAGGTTTATGTTATGGGACAGTAGAAAATTGAAAAAAATCAGAAAACAGCCGTATACTTGCTGAATGTGCACAAAAACAGACACAAATAGAAAAACACATCCAAACAGTGAAATCATTGCAAAATCAAACACTCAGGTTACAGAAGTATATCTTATAAGATGTTAACTTTATTTGTGAGGTTTATGTTATGGGACAGTAGAAAATTGAAAAAAATCAGAAAACAGCCGTATACTTGCTGAATGTACAAAACAAAAGACACAAATAGAAAAACACATCCAAACAGTAAAATCATTGCAAAATCAAACAGAAGTATATCTTATAAGATGTTAACTTTATTTGTGAGGTTTATGTTATGGGACAGTAGAAAATTGAAAAAAATCAGAAAACAGTCGATACTTGCTGAATGTGCACAACAAAAGACACAAATAGAAAAACACATCCAAACAGTGAAATCATTGCAAAATCAAACAGTGAGGGTACAGAAGTATATCTTATAAGATGTTAACTTTATTTGTGAGGTTTATGTTATGGGACAGTAGAAAATTGAAAAAAATCAGAAAACAGCCGTATACTTGCTGAATGTGCACAACAAAAGACACAAATAGAAAAACACATCCAAACAGTGAAATCATTGCAAAATCAAACACTGACGGCATATAACTATATCTTATAAGATGTTAACTTTATTTGTGAGGTTTATGTTATGGGACAGTAGAAAATTGAAAAAAATCAGAAAACAGCCGTATACTTGCTGAATGTGCACAAAAACAGACACAAATAGAAAAACACATCCAAACAGTGAAATCATTGCAAAATCAAACACTCAGGTTACAGAAGTATATCTTATAAAATGTTAACTTTATTTGTGAGGTTTATGTTATGGGACAGTAGAAAATTGAAAAAAATCAGAAAACAGCCATATACTTGCTGAATTAGCACAACAAAAGACACAAATAGAAAAACACATCCAAACAGTGAAATCATTGCAAAATCAAACCCTGAAGGCATATAACTATATCTTATAAGATTTTAACTTTATTTGTGAGGTTTATGTTATGGGACAGTAGAAAATTGAAAAAAATCAGAAAACATCCGTATACTTGATGAATGTGGACAAAAACAGACACAAATAGAAAAACACATCAAAACAGTGAAATCATTGCAAAATCAAACACTGAAGGCATATAACTATATCTTATAAGATTTTAACTTCATTTGTGAGGTTTATGTTATGGGACAGTAGAAAATTGAAAAAAATCTGAAAACAGCCGTATACTTGCTGAATGTGCACAAAAACAGACACAAATAGAAAAACACATCCAAACAGTGAAATCATTGCAAAATCAAACACTGACGGCATATAACTATATCTTATAAGATGTTAACTTCATTTGTGAGGTTTATGTTATGGGACAGTAGAAAATTGAAAAAAATCAGAAAACAGTCGATACTTGCTGAATGTGCACAACAAAAGACACAAATAGAAAAACACATCCAAACAGTGAAATCATTGCAAAATCAAACACTGAGGGTACAGAAGTATATCTTATAAGATGTTAACTTTATTTGTGAGGTTTATGTTATGGGACAGTAGAAAATTGAAAAAAATCAGAAAACAGCCGTATACTTGCTGAATGTGCACAACAAAAGACACAAATAGAAAAACACATCCAAACAGTGAAATCATTGCAAAATCAAACAGAAGTATATCTTATAAGATGTTAACTTTATTTGTGAGGTTTATGTTATGGGACAGTAGAAAATTGAAAAAAATCAGAAAACAGTCGATACTTGCTGAATGTGCACAACAAAAGACACAAATAGAAAAACACATCCAAACAGTGAAATCATTGCAAAATCAAACACTGAGGGTACAGAAGTATATCTTACAAGATGTTAACTTTATTTGTGAGGTTTATGTTATGCGACAGTAGAAAATTGAAAAAAATCAGAAAACAGCCCTATACTTGCTGAATGTGCACAACAAAAGACACAAATAGAAAAACACATCCAAACAGTGAAATCATTGCAAAATCAAACACTGAAGGCATATAACTATATCTTATAAGATGTTAACTTTATTTGTGAGGTTTATGTTATGCGACAGTAGAAGATTGAAAAAAATCAGAAAACAGCCGTATACTTGCTGAATGTGCACAACAAAAGACACAAATAGAAAAACACATCCAAACAGTGAAATCATTGCAAAATCAAACTCTGAAGGCATATAACTATATCTTATAAGATTTTAACTTTATTTGTGAGGTTTATGTTATGGGACAGTAGAAAATTGAAAAAAATCAGAAAACAGCCGTATACTTGCTGAATGTGCACAAAAACAGACACAAATAGAAAAACACATCCAAACAGTGAAATCATTGCAAAATCAAACACTCAGGTTACAGAAGTATATCTTATAAAATGTTAACTTTATTTGTGAGGTTTATGTTATGGGACAGTAGAAAATTGAAAAAAATCAGAAAACAGCCGTATACTTGCTGAATGTGCACAAAACAGAAACAAATAGAAAAACACATCCAAACAGTGAAATCATTGCAAAATCAAACACTGACGGCATATAACTATATCTTATAAGATGTTAACTTTATTTGTGAGGTTTATGTTATGGGACAGTAGAAAAGCAAAAAAAATCAGAAAACAGCCGTATACTTGCTGAATGTGCAAAACAAAAGACACAAATAGAAAAACACATCCAAACAGTGAAATCATTGCAAAATCAAACAGAAGTATATCTTATAAGATGTTAACTTTATTTGTGAGGTTTATGTTATGGGACAGTAGAAAATTGAAAAAAATCAGAAAACAGCCGTATACTTGCTGAATGTGCACAACAAAAGACACAAATAGAAAAACACATCCAAACAGTGAAATCATTGCAAAATCAAACACTGACGGCATATAACTATATCTTATAAGATGTTAACTTTATTTGTGAGGTTTATGTTATGGGACAGTAGAAAATTGAAAAAAATCAGAAAACAGCCGTATACTTGCTGAATGTGCACAAAAACAGACACAAATAGAAAAACACATCCAAACAGTGAAATCATTGCAAAATCAAACACTGAGGTTACAGAAGTATATCTTATAAGATGTTAACTTTATTTGTGAGGTTTATGTTATGGGACAGTAGAAAATTGAAAAAAATCAGAAAACAGCCGTATACTTGCTGAATGTGCACAAAAACAGACACAAATAGAAAAACACATCCAAACAGTGAAATCATTGCAAAATCAAACACTGAAGGCATATAACTATATCTTATAAGATTTTAACTTTATTTGTGAGGTTTATGTTACGGGACAGTAGAAAATTGAAAAAAATCAGAAAACAGCCGTATACTTGCTGAATGTGCACAAAAACAGACACAAATAGAAAAACACATCCAAACAGTGAAATCATTGCAAAATCAAACACTGAAGGCATATAACTATATCTTATAAGATTTTAACTTTATTCGTGAGGTTTATGTTATGGGACAGTAGAAAATTGAAAAAAATCAGAAAACAGCCGTATACTTGCTGAATGTGCACAACAAAAGACACAAATAGAAAAACACATCCAAACAGTGAAATCATTGCAAAATCAAACACTGACGGCATATAACTATATCTTATAAGATGTTAACTTTATTTGTGAGGTTTATGTTATGGGACAGTAGAAAATTGAAAAAAATCAGAAAACAGCCGTATACTTGCTGAATGCGCACAAAAACAGACACAAATAGAAAAACACATCCAAACAGTGAAATCATTGCAAAATCAAACACTGAAGGCATATAACTACATCTTATAAGATGTGAACTTTATTTGTGAGGTTTATGTTATGGGACAGTAGAAAATTGAAAAAAATCTGAAAACAGCCGTATACTTGCTGAATGTGCACAAAAACAGACACAAATAGAAAAACACATCCAAACAGTGAAATCATTGCAAAATCAAACCCTGAAGGCATATAACTATATCTTATAAGATTTTAACTTTATTTGTGAGGTTTATGTTATGGGACAGTAGAAAATTGAAAAAAATCAGAAAACATCCGTATACTTGATGAATGTGGACAAAAACAGACACAAATAGAAAAACACATCCAAACAGTGAAATCATTGCAAAATCAAACACTGAAGGCATATAATTATATCTTATAAGATTTTAACTTTATTTGTGAGGTTTATGTTATGGGACAGTAGAAAAGCAAAAAAAATCAGAAAACAGCCGTATACTTGCTGAATGTGCAAAACAAAAGACACAAATAGAAAAACACATCCAAACAGTGAAATCATTGCAAAATCAAACAGAAGTATATCTTATAAGATGTTAACTTTATTTGTGAGGTTTATGTTATGGGACAGTAGAAAATTGAAAAAAATCAGAAAACAGCCGTATACTTGCTGAATGTGCACAACAAAAGACACAAATAGAAAAACACATCCAAACAGTGAAATCATTGCAAAATCAAACACTGACGGCATATAACTATATCTTATAAGATGTTAACTTTATTTGTGAGGTTTATGTTATGGGACAGTAGAAAATTGAAAAAAATCAGAAAACAGCCGTATACTTGCTGAATGTGCACAAAAACAGACACAAATAGAAAAACACATCCAAACAGTGAAATCATTGCAAAATCAAACACTGAGGTTACAGAAGTATATCTTATAAGATGTTAACTTTATTTGTGAGGTTTATGTTATGGGACAGTAGAAAATTGAAAAAAATCAGAAAACAGCCGTATACTTGCTGAATGTGCACAAAAACAGACACAAATAGAAAAACACATCCAAACAGTGAAATCATTGCAAAATCAAACACTGAAGGCATATAACTATATCTTATAAGATTTTAACTTTATTTGTGAGGTTTATGTTACGGGACAGTAGAAAATTGAAAAAAATCAGAAAACAGCCGTATACTTGCTGAATGTGCACAAAAACAGACACAAATAGAAAAACACATCCAAACAGTGAAATCATTGCAAAATCAAACACTGAAGGCATATAACTATATCTTATAAGATTTTAACTTTATTCGTGAGGTTTATGTTATGGGACAGTAGAAAATTGAAAAAAATCAGAAAACAGCCGTATACTTGCTGAATGTGCACAACAAAAGACACAAATAGAAAAACACATCCAAACAGTGAAATCATTGCAAAATCAAACACTGACGGCATATAACTATATCTTATAAGATGTTAACTTTATTTGTGAGGTTTATGTTATGGGACAGTAGAAAATTGAAAAAAATCAGAAAACAGCCGTATACTTGCTGAATGCGCACAAAAACAGACACAAATAGAAAAACACATCCAAACAGTGAAATCATTGCAAAATCAAACACTGAAGGCATATAACTACATCTTATAAGATGTGAACTTTATTTGTGAGGTTTATGTTATGGGACAGTAGAAAATTGAAAAAAATCTGAAAACAGCCGTATACTTGCTGAATGTGCACAAAAACAGACACAAATAGAAAAACACATCCAAACAGTGAAATCATTGCAAAATCAAACCCTGAAGGCATATAACTATATCTTATAAGATTTTAACTTTATTTGTGAGGTTTATGTTATGGGACAGTAGAAAATTGAAAAAAATCAGAAAACATCCGTATACTTGATGAATGTGGACAAAAACAGACACAAATAGAAAAACACATCCAAACAGTGAAATCATTGCAAAATCAAACACTGACGGCATATAACTATATCTTATAAGATGTTAACTTCATTTGTGAGGTTTATGTTATGGGACAGTAGAAAATTGAAAAAAATCAGAAAACAGTCGATACTTGCTGAATGTGCACAACAAAAGACACAAATAGAAAAACACATCCAAACAGTGAAATCATTGCAAAATCAAACACTGAGGGTACAGAAGTATATCTTATAAGATGTTAACTTTATTTGTGAGGTTTATGTTATGGGACAGTAGAAAATTGAAAAAAAATCAGAAAACAGCCGTATACTTGCTGAATGTGCACAACAAAAGACACAAATAGAAAAACACATCCAAACAGTAAAATCATTGCAAAATCAAACAGAAGTATATCTTATAAGATGTTAACTTTATTTGTGAGGTTTATGTTATGGGACAGTAGAAAATTGAAAAAAATCAGAAAACAGTCGATACTTGCTGAATGTGCACAACAAAAGACACAAATAGAAAAACACATCCAAACAGTGAAATCATTGCAAAATCAAACAGTGAGGGTACAGAAGTATATCTTATAAGATGTTAACTTTATTTGTGAGGTTTATGTTATGGGACAGTAGAAAATTGAAAAAAATCAGAAAACAGCCGTATACTTGCTGAATGTGCACAACAAAAGACACAAATAGAAAAACACATCCAAACAGTGAAATCATTGCAAAATCAAACACTGACGGCATATAACTATATCTTATAAGATGTTAACTTTATTTGTGAGGTTTATGTTATGGGACAGTAGAAAATTGAAAAAAATCAGAAAACAGCCGTATACTTGCTGAATGTGCACAAAAACAGACACAAATAGAAAAACACATCCAAACAGTGAAATCATTGCAAAATCAAACACTCAGGTTACAGAAGTATATCTTATAAAATGTTAACTTTATTTGTGAGGTTTATGTTATGGGACAGTAGAAAATTGAAAAAAATCAGAAAACAGCCATATACTTGCTGAATTAGCACAACAAAAGACACAAATAGAAAAACACATCCAAACAGTGAAATCATTGCAAAATCAAACCCTGAAGGCATATAACTATATCTTATAAGATTTTAACTTTATTTGTGAGGTTTATGTTATGGGACAGTAGAAAATTGAAAAAAATCAGAAAACATCCCTATACTTGATGAATGTGGACAAAAACAGACACAAATAGAAAAACACATCCAAACAGTGAAATCATTGCAAAATCAAACACTGAAGGCATATAACTATATCTTATAAGATTTTAACTTTATTTGTGAGGTTTATGTTATGGGACAGTAGAAAATTGAAAAAAATCTGAAAACAGCCGTATACTTGCTGAATGTGCACAAAAACAGACACAAATAGAAAAACACATCCAAACAGTGAAATCATTGCAAAATCAAACACTGAAGGCATATAACTATATCTTATAAGATTTTAACTTTATTTGTGAGGTTTATGTTATGGGACAGTAGAAAATTGAAAAAAATCTGAAAACAGCCGTATACTTGCTGAATGTGCACAAAAACAGACACAAATAGAAAAACACATCCAAACAGTGAAATCATTGCAAAATCAAACACTGACGGCATATAACTATATCTTATAAGATGTTAACTTCATTTGTGAGGTTTATGTTATGGGACAGTAGAAAATTGAAAAAAATCAGAAAACAGTCGATACTTGCTGAATGTGCACAACAAAAGACACAAATAGAAAAACACATCCAAACAGTGAAATCATTGCAAAATCAAACACTGAGGGTACAGAAGTATATCTTATAAGATGTTAACTTTATTTGTGAGGTTTATGTTATGGGACAGTAGAAAATTGAAAAAAATCAGAAAACAGCCGTATACTTGCTGAATGTGCACAACAAAAGACACAAATAGAAAAACACATCCAAACAGTGAAATCATTGCAAAATCAAACACTGACGGCATATAACTATATCTTATAAGATGTTAACTTTATTTGTGAGGTTTATGTTATGGGACAGTAGAAAATTGAAAAAAATCAGAAAACAGCCGTATACTTGCTGAATGTGCACAAAAACAGACACAAATAGAAAAACACATCCAAACAGTGAAATCATTGCAAAATCAAACACTCAGGTTACAGAAGTATATCTTATAAGATGTTAACTTTATTGGTGAGGTTTATGTTATGGGACAGTAGAAAATTGAAAAAAATCAGAAAACAGCCGTATACTTGCTGAATGTGCAAAACAAAAGACACAAATAGAAAAACACATCCAAACAGTGAAATCATTGCAAAATCAAACAGAAGTATATCTTATAAGATGTTAACTTTATTTGTGAGGTTTATGTTATGGGACAGTAGAAAATTGAAAAAAATCAGAAAACAGTCGATACTTGCTGAATGTGCACAACAAAAGACACAAATAGAAAAACACATCCAAACAGTGAAATCATTGCAAAATCAAACACTGAGGGTACAGAAGTATATCTTATAAGATGTTAACTTTATTTGTGAGGTTTATGTTATGGGACAGTAGAAAATTGAAAAAAATCAGAAAACAGCCGTATACTTGCTGAATGTGCACAACAAAAGACACAAATAGAAAAACACATCCAAACAGTGAAATCATTGCAAAATCAAACACTGACGGCATATAACTATATCTTATAAGATGTTAACTTTATTTGTGAGGTTTATGTTATGGGACAGTAGAAAATTGAAAAAAATCAGAAAACAGCCGTATACTTGCTGAATGTGCACAAAAACAGACACAAATAGAAAAACACATCCAAACAGTGAAATCATTGCAAAATCAAACACTCAGGTTACAGAAGTATATCTTATAAAATGTTAACTTTATTTGTGAGGTTTATGTTATGGGACAGTAGAAAATTGAAAAAAATCAGAAAACAGCCGTATACTTGCTGAATGTGCACAAAACAGAAACAAATAGAAAAACACAACCAAACAGTGAAATCATTGCAAAATCAAACACTGAGGGTACAGAAGTATATCTTATAAGATGTTAACTTTATTTGTGAGGTTTATGTTATGGGACAGTAGAAAATTGAAAAAAATCAGAAAACAGCCGTATACTTGCTGAATTAGCACAACAAAAGACACAAATAGAAAAACACATCCAAACAGTGAAATCATTGCAAAATCAAACCCTGAAGGCATATAACTATATCTTATAAGATTTTAACTTTATTTGTGAGGTTTATGTTATGGGACAGTAGAAAATTGAAAAAAATCAGAAAACATCCGTATACTTGCTGAATGTGCACAACAAAAGACACAAATAGAAAAACACATCCAAACAGTGAAATCATTGCAAAATCAAACACTGACGGCATATAACTATATCTTATAAGATGTTAACTTTATTTGTGAGGTTTATGTTATGGGACAGTAGAAAATTGAAAAAAATCAGAAAACAGCCGTATACTTGCTGAATGCGCACAAAAACAGACACAAATAGAAAAACACATCCAAACAGTGAAATCATTGCAAAATCAAACACTGAAGGCATATAACTACATCTTATAAGATGTGAACTTTATTTGTGAGGTTTATGTTATGGGACAGTAGAAAATTGAAAAAAATCTGAAAACAGCCGTATACTTGCTGAATGTGCACAAAAACAGACACAAATAGAAAAACACATCCAAACAGTGAAATCATTGCAAAATCAAACCCTGAAGGCATATAACTATATCTTATAAGATTTTAACTTTATTTGTGAGGTTTATGTTATGGGACAGTAGAAAATTGAAAAAAATCAGAAAACATCCGTATACTTGATGAATGTGGACAAAAACAGACACAAATAGAAAAACACATCCAAACAGTGAAATCATTGCAAAATCAAACACTGACGGCATATAACTATATCTTATAAGATGTTAACTTCATTTGTGAGGTTTATGTTATGGGACAGTAGAAAATTGAAAAAAATCAGAAAACAGTCGATACTTGCTGAATGTGCACAACAAAAGACACAAATAGAAAAACACATCCAAACAGTGAAATCATTGCAAAATCAAACACTGAGGGTACAGAAGTATATCTTATAAGATGTTAACTTTATTTGTGAGGTTTATGTTATGGGACAGTAGAAAATTGAAAAAAATCAGAAAACAGCCGTATACTTGCTGAATGTGCACAACAAAAGACACAAATAGAAAAACACATCCAAACAGTGAAATCATTGCAAAATCAAACACTGACGGCATATAACTATATCTTATAAGATGTTAACTTTATTTGTGAGGTTTATGTTATGGGACAGTAGAAAATTGAAAAAAATCAGAAAACAGCCGTATACTTGCTGAATGTGCACAAAAACAGACACAAATAGAAAAACACATCCAAACAGTGAAATCATTGCAAAATCAAACACTCAGGTTACAGAAGTATATCTTATAAGATGTTAACTTTATTTGTGAGGTTTATGTTATGGGACAGTAGAAAATTGAAAAAAATCAGAAAACAGCCGTATACTTGCTGAATGTACAAAACAAAAGACACAAATAGAAAAACACATCCAAACAGTAAAATCATTGCAAAATCAAACAGAAGTATATCTTATAAGATGTTAACTTTATTTGTGAGGTTTATGTTATGGGACAGTAGAAAATTGAAAAAAATCAGAAAACAGTCGATACTTGCTGAATGTGCACAACAAAAGACACAAATAGAAAAACACATCCAAACAGTGAAATCATTGCAAAATCAAACAGTGAGGGTACAGAAGTATATCTTATAAGATGTTAACTTTATTTGTGAGGTTTATGTTATGGGACAGTAGAAAATTGAAAAAAATCAGAAAACAGCCGTATACTTGCTGAATGTGCACAACAAAAGACACAAATAGAAAAACACATCCAAACAGTGAAATCATTGCAAAATCAAACACTGACGGCATATAACTATATCTTATAAGATGTTAACTTTATTTGTGAGGTTTATGTTATGGGACAGTAGAAAATTGAAAAAAATCAGAAAACAGCCGTATACTTGCTGAATGTGCACAAAAACAGACACAAATAGAAAAACACATCCAAACAGTGAAATCATTGCAAAATCAAACACTCAGGTTACAGAAGTATATCTTATAAAATGTTAACTTTATTTGTGAGGTTTATGTTATGGGACAGTAGAAAATTGAAAAAAATCAGAAAACAGCCATATACTTGCTGAATTAGCACAACAAAAGACACAAATAGAAAAACACATCCAAACAGTGAAATCATTGCAAAATCAAACCCTGAAGGCATATAACTATATCTTATAAGATTTTAACTTTATTTGTGAGGTTTATGTTATGGGACAGTAGAAAATTGAAAAAAATCAGAAAACATCCGTATACTTGATGAATGTGGACAAAAACAGACACAAATAGAAAAACACATCAAAACAGTGAAATCATTGCAAAATCAAACACTGAAGGCATATAACTATATCTTATAAGATTTTAACTTCATTTGTGAGGTTTATGTTATGGGACAGTAGAAAATTGAAAAAAATCTGAAAACAGCCGTATACTTGCTGAATGTGCACAAAAACAGACACAAATAGAAAAACACATCCAAACAGTGAAATCATTGCAAAATCAAACACTGACGGCATATAACTATATCTTATAAGATGTTAACTTCATTTGTGAGGTTTATGTTATGGGACAGTAGAAAATTGAAAAAAATCAGAAAACAGTCGATACTTGCTGAATGTGCACAACAAAAGACACAAATAGAAAAACACATCCAAACAGTGAAATCATTGCAAAATCAAACACTGAGGGTACAGAAGTATATCTTATAAGATGTTAACTTTATTTGTGAGGTTTATGTTATGGGACAGTAGAAAATTGAAAAAAATCAGAAAACAGCCGTATACTTGCTGAATGTGCACAACAAAAGACACAAATAGAAAAACACATCCAAACAGTGAAATCATTGCAAAATCAAACAGAAGTATATCTTATAAGATGTTAACTTTATTTGTGAGGTTTATGTTATGGGACAGTAGAAAATTGAAAAAAATCAGAAAACAGTCGATACTTGCTGAATGTGCACAACAAAAGACACAAATAGAAAAACACATCCAAACAGTGAAATCATTGCAAAATCAAACACTGAGGGTACAGAAGTATATCTTACAAGATGTTAACTTTATTTGTGAGGTTTATGTTATGCGACAGTAGAAAATTGAAAAAAATCAGAAAACAGCCCTATACTTGCTGAATGTGCACAACAAAAGACACAAATAGAAAAACACATCCAAACAGTGAAATCATTGCAAAATCAAACACTGAAGGCATATAACTATATCTTATAAGATGTTAACTTTATTTGTGAGGTTTATGTTATGCGACAGTAGAAGATTGAAAAAAATCAGAAAACAGCCGTATACTTGCTGAATGTGCACAACAAAAGACACAAATAGAAAAACACATCCAAACAGTGAAATCATTGCAAAATCAAACTCTGAAGGCATATAACTATATCTTATAAGATTTTAACTTTATTTGTGAGGTTTATGTTATGGGACAGTAGAAAATTGAAAAAAATCAGAAAACAGCCGTATACTTGCTGAATGTGCACAAAAACAGACACAAATAGAAAAACACATCCAAACAGTGAAATCATTGCAAAATCAAACACTCAGGTTACAGAAGTATATCTTATAAAATGTTAACTTTATTTGTGAGGTTTATGTTATGGGACAGTAGAAAATTGAAAAAAATCAGAAAACAGCCGTATACTTGCTGAATGTGCACAAAACAGAAACAAATAGAAAAACACATCCAAACAGTGAAATCATTGCAAAATCAAACACTGACGGCATATAACTATATCTTATAAGATGTTAACTTTATTTGTGAGGTTTATGTTATGGGACAGTAGAAAAGCAAAAAAAATCAGAAAACAGCCGTATACTTGCTGAATGTGCAAAACAAAAGACACAAATAGAAAAACACATCCAAACAGTGAAATCATTGCAAAATCAAACAGAAGTATATCTTATAAGATGTTAACTTTATTTGTGAGGTTTATGTTATGGGACAGTAGAAAATTGAAAAAAATCAGAAAACAGCCGTATACTTGCTGAATGTGCACAACAAAAGACACAAATAGAAAAACACATCCAAACAGTGAAATCATTGCAAAATCAAACACTGACGGCATATAACTATATCTTATAAGATGTTAACTTTATTTGTGAGGTTTATGTTATGGGACAGTAGAAAATTGAAAAAAATCAGAAAACAGCCGTATACTTGCTGAATGTGCACAAAAACAGACACAAATAGAAAAACACATCCAAACAGTGAAATCATTGCAAAATCAAACACTGAGGTTACAGAAGTATATCTTATAAGATGTTAACTTTATTTGTGAGGTTTATGTTATGGGACAGTAGAAAATTGAAAAAAATCAGAAAACAGCCGTATACTTGCTGAATGTGCACAAAAACAGACACAAATAGAAAAACACATCCAAACAGTGAAATCATTGCAAAATCAAACACTGAAGGCATATAACTATATCTTATAAGATTTTAACTTTATTTGTGAGGTTTATGTTACGGGACAGTAGAAAATTGAAAAAAATCAGAAAACAGCCGTATACTTGCTGAATGTGCACAAAAACAGACACAAATAGAAAAACACATCCAAACAGTGAAATCATTGCAAAATCAAACACTGAAGGCATATAACTATATCTTATAAGATTTTAACTTTATTCGTGAGGTTTATGTTATGGGACAGTAGAAAATTGAAAAAAATCAGAAAACAGCCGTATACTTGCTGAATGTGCACAACAAAAGACACAAATAGAAAAACACATCCAAACAGTGAAATCATTGCAAAATCAAACACTGACGGCATATAACTATATCTTATAAGATGTTAACTTTATTTGTGAGGTTTATGTTATGGGACAGTAGAAAATTGAAAAAAATCAGAAAACAGCCGTATACTTGCTGAATGCGCACAAAAACAGACACAAATAGAAAAACACATCCAAACAGTGAAATCATTGCAAAATCAAACACTGAAGGCATATAACTACATCTTATAAGATGTGAACTTTATTTGTGAGGTTTATGTTATGGGACAGTAGAAAATTGAAAAAAATCTGAAAACAGCCGTATACTTGCTGAATGTGCACAAAAACAGACACAAATAGAAAAACACATCCAAACAGTGAAATCATTGCAAAATCAAACCCTGAAGGCATATAACTATATCTTATAAGATTTTAACTTTATTTGTGAGGTTTATGTTATGGGACAGTAGAAAATTGAAAAAAATCAGAAAACATCCGTATACTTGATGAATGTGGACAAAAACAGACACAAATAGAAAAACACATCCAAACAGTGAAATCATTGCAAAATCAAACACTGAAGGCATATAATTATATCTTATAAGATTTTAACTTTATTTGTGAGGTTTATGTTATGGGACAGTAGAAAAGCAAAAAAAATCAGAAAACAGCCGTATACTTGCTGAATGTGCAAAACAAAAGACACAAATAGAAAAACACATCCAAACAGTGAAATCATTGCAAAATCAAACAGAAGTATATCTTATAAGATGTTAACTTTATTTGTGAGGTTTATGTTATGGGACAGTAGAAAATTGAAAAAAATCAGAAAACAGCCGTATACTTGCTGAATGTGCACAACAAAAGACACAAATAGAAAAACACATCCAAACAGTGAAATCATTGCAAAATCAAACACTGACGGCATATAACTATATCTTATAAGATGTTAACTTTATTTGTGAGGTTTATGTTATGGGACAGTAGAAAATTGAAAAAAATCAGAAAACAGCCGTATACTTGCTGAATGTGCACAAAAACAGACACAAATAGAAAAACACATCCAAACAGTGAAATCATTGCAAAATCAAACACTGAGGTTACAGAAGTATATCTTATAAGATGTTAACTTTATTTGTGAGGTTTATGTTATGGGACAGTAGAAAATTGAAAAAAATCAGAAAACAGCCGTATACTTGCTGAATGTGCACAAAAACAGACACAAATAGAAAAACACATCCAAACAGTGAAATCATTGCAAAATCAAACACTGAAGGCATATAACTATATCTTATAAGATTTTAACTTTATTTGTGAGGTTTATGTTACGGGACAGTAGAAAATTGAAAAAAATCAGAAAACAGCCGTATACTTGCTGAATGTGCACAAAAACAGACACAAATAGAAAAACACATCCAAACAGTGAAATCATTGCAAAATCAAACACTGAAGGCATATAACTATATCTTATAAGATTTTAACTTTATTCGTGAGGTTTATGTTATGGGACAGTAGAAAATTGAAAAAAATCAGAAAACAGCCGTATACTTGCTGAATGTGCACAACAAAAGACACAAATAGAAAAACACATCCAAACAGTGAAATCATTGCAAAATCAAACACTGACGGCATATAACTATATCTTATAAGATGTTAACTTTATTTGTGAGGTTTATGTTATGGGACAGTAGAAAATTGAAAAAAATCAGAAAACAGCCGTATACTTGCTGAATGCGCACAAAAACAGACACAAATAGAAAAACACATCCAAACAGTGAAATCATTGCAAAATCAAACACTGAAGGCATATAACTACATCTTATAAGATGTGAACTTTATTTGTGAGGTTTATGTTATGGGACAGTAGAAAATTGAAAAAAATCTGAAAACAGCCGTATACTTGCTGAATGTGCACAAAAACAGACACAAATAGAAAAACACATCCAAACAGTGAAATCATTGCAAAATCAAACCCTGAAGGCATATAACTATATCTTATAAGATTTTAACTTTATTTGTGAGGTTTATGTTATGGGACAGTAGAAAATTGAAAAAAATCAGAAAACATCCGTATACTTGATGAATGTGGACAAAAACAGACACAAATAGAAAAACACATCCAAACAGTGAAATCATTGCAAAATCAAACACTGACGGCATATAACTATATCTTATAAGATGTTAACTTCATTTGTGAGGTTTATGTTATGGGACAGTAGAAAATTGAAAAAAATCAGAAAACAGTCGATACTTGCTGAATGTGCACAACAAAAGACACAAATAGAAAAACACATCCAAACAGTGAAATCATTGCAAAATCAAACACTGAGGGTACAGAAGTATATCTTATAAGATGTTAACTTTATTTGTGAGGTTTATGTTATGGGACAGTAGAAAATTGAAAAAAAATCAGAAAACAGCCGTATACTTGCTGAATGTGCACAACAAAAGACACAAATAGAAAAACACATCCAAACAGTAAAATCATTGCAAAATCAAACAGAAGTATATCTTATAAGATGTTAACTTTATTTGTGAGGTTTATGTTATGGGACAGTAGAAAATTGAAAAAAATCAGAAAACAGTCGATACTTGCTGAATGTGCACAACAAAAGACACAAATAGAAAAACACATCCAAACAGTGAAATCATTGCAAAATCAAACAGTGAGGGTACAGAAGTATATCTTATAAGATGTTAACTTTATTTGTGAGGTTTATGTTATGGGACAGTAGAAAATTGAAAAAAATCAGAAAACAGCCGTATACTTGCTGAATGTGCACAACAAAAGACACAAATAGAAAAACACATCCAAACAGTGAAATCATTGCAAAATCAAACACTGACGGCATATAACTATATCTTATAAGATGTTAACTTTATTTGTGAGGTTTATGTTATGGGACAGTAGAAAATTGAAAAAAATCAGAAAACAGCCGTATACTTGCTGAATGTGCACAAAAACAGACACAAATAGAAAAACACATCCAAACAGTGAAATCATTGCAAAATCAAACACTCAGGTTACAGAAGTATATCTTATAAAATGTTAACTTTATTTGTGAGGTTTATGTTATGGGACAGTAGAAAATTGAAAAAAATCAGAAAACAGCCATATACTTGCTGAATTAGCACAACAAAAGACACAAATAGAAAAACACATCCAAACAGTGAAATCATTGCAAAATCAAACCCTGAAGGCATATAACTATATCTTATAAGATTTTAACTTTATTTGTGAGGTTTATGTTATGGGACAGTAGAAAATTGAAAAAAATCAGAAAACATCCCTATACTTGATGAATGTGGACAAAAACAGACACAAATAGAAAAACACATCCAAACAGTGAAATCATTGCAAAATCAAACACTGAAGGCATATAACTATATCTTATAAGATTTTAACTTTATTTGTGAGGTTTATGTTATGGGACAGTAGAAAATTGAAAAAAATCTGAAAACAGCCGTATACTTGCTGAATGTGCACAAAAACAGACACAAATAGAAAAACACATCCAAACAGTGAAATCATTGCAAAATCAAACACTGAAGGCATATAACTATATCTTATAAGATTTTAACTTTATTTGTGAGGTTTATGTTATGGGACAGTAGAAAATTGAAAAAAATCTGAAAACAGCCGTATACTTGCTGAATGTGCACAAAAACAGACACAAATAGAAAAACACATCCAAACAGTGAAATCATTGCAAAATCAAACACTGACGGCATATAACTATATCTTATAAGATGTTAACTTCATTTGTGAGGTTTATGTTATGGGACAGTAGAAAATTGAAAAAAATCAGAAAACAGTCGATACTTGCTGAATGTGCACAACAAAAGACACAAATAGAAAAACACATCCAAACAGTGAAATCATTGCAAAATCAAACACTGAGGGTACAGAAGTATATCTTATAAGATGTTAACTTTATTTGTGAGGTTTATGTTATGGGACAGTAGAAAATTGAAAAAAATCAGAAAACAGCCGTATACTTGCTGAATGTGCACAACAAAAGACACAAATAGAAAAACACATCCAAACAGTGAAATCATTGCAAAATCAAACACTGACGGCATATAACTATATCTTATAAGATGTTAACTTTATTTGTGAGGTTTATGTTATGGGACAGTAGAAAATTGAAAAAAATCAGAAAACAGCCGTATACTTGCTGAATGTGCACAAAAACAGACACAAATAGAAAAACACATCCAAACAGTGAAATCATTGCAAAATCAAACACTCAGGTTACAGAAGTATATCTTATAAGATGTTAACTTTATTGGTGAGGTTTATGTTATGGGACAGTAGAAAATTGAAAAAAATCAGAAAACAGCCGTATACTTGCTGAATGTGCAAAACAAAAGACACAAATAGAAAAACACATCCAAACAGTGAAATCATTGCAAAATCAAACAGAAGTATATCTTATAAGATGTTAACTTTATTTGTGAGGTTTATGTTATGGGACAGTAGAAAATTGAAAAAAATCAGAAAACAGTCGATACTTGCTGAATGTGCACAACAAAAGACACAAATAGAAAAACACATCCAAACAGTGAAATCATTGCAAAATCAAACACTGAGGGTACAGAAGTATATCTTATAAGATGTTAACTTTATTTGTGAGGTTTATGTTATGGGACAGTAGAAAATTGAAAAAAATCAGAAAACAGCCGTATACTTGCTGAATGTGCACAACAAAAGACACAAATAGAAAAACACATCCAAACAGTGAAATCATTGCAAAATCAAACACTGACGGCATATAACTATATCTTATAAGATGTTAACTTTATTTGTGAGGTTTATGTTATGGGACAGTAGAAAATTGAAAAAAATCAGAAAACAGCCGTATACTTGCTGAATGTGCACAAAAACAGACACAAATAGAAAAACACATCCAAACAGTGAAATCATTGCAAAATCAAACACTCAGGTTACAGAAGTATATCTTATAAAATGTTAACTTTATTTGTGAGGTTTATGTTATGGGACAGTAGAAAATTGAAAAAAATCAGAAAACAGCCGTATACTTGCTGAATGTGCACAAAACAGAAACAAATAGAAAAACACAACCAAACAGTGAAATCATTGCAAAATCAAACACTGAGGGTACAGAAGTATATCTTATAAGATGTTAACTTTATTTGTGAGGTTTATGTTATGGGACAGTAGAAAATTGAAAAAAATCAGAAAACAGCCGTATACTTGCTGAATTAGCACAACAAAAGACACAAATAGAAAAACACATCCAAACAGTGAAATCATTGCAAAATCAAACCCTGAAGGCATATAACTATATCTTATAAGATTTTAACTTTATTTGTGAGGTTTATGTTATGGGACAGTAGAAAATTGAAAAAAATCAGAAAACATCCGTATACTTGCTGAATGTGCACAAAAACAGACACAAATAGAAAAACACATCCAAACAGTGAAATCATTGCAAAATCAAACACTGAAGGCATATAACTATATCTTATAAGATTTTAACTTCATTTGTGAGGTTTATGTTATGGGACAGTAGAAAATTGAAAAAAATCTGAAAACAGCCGTATACTTGCTGAATGTGCACAAAAACAGACACAAATAGAAAAACACATCCAAACAGTGAAATCATTGCAAAATCAAACACTGACGGCATATAACTATATCTTATAAGATGTTAACTTCATTTGTGAGGTTTATGTTATGGGACAGTAGAAAATTGAAAAAAATCAGAAAACAGTCGATACTTGCTGAATGTGCACAACAAAAGACACAAATAGAAAAACACATCCAAACAGTGAAATCATTGCAAAATCAAACACTGAGGGTACAGAAGTATATCTTATAAGATGTTAACTTTATTTGTGAGGTTTATGTTATGGGACAGTAGAAAATTGAAAAAAATCAGAAAACAGCCGTATACTTGCTGAATGTGCACAACAAAAGACACAAATAGAAAAACACATCCAAACAGTGAAATCATTGCAAAATCAAACAGAAGTATATCTTATAAGATGTTAACTTTATTTGTGAGGTTTATGTTATGGGACAGTAGAAAATTGAAAAAAATCAGAAAACAGTCGATACTTGCTGAATGTGCACAACAAAAGACACAAATAGAAAAACACATCCAAACAGTGAAATCATTGCAAAATCAAACACTGAGGGTACAGAAGTATATCTTATAAGATGTTAACTTTATTTGTGAGGTTTATATTATGGGACAGTAGAAAATTGAAAAAAAATCAGAAAACAGCCGTATACTTGCTGAATGTGCACAAAACAGAAACAAATAGAAAAACACATCCAAACAGTGAAATCATTGCAAAATCAAACACTGACGGCATATAACTATATCTTATAAGATGTTAACTTTATTTGTGAGGTTTATGTTATGGGACAGTAGAAAAGTAAAAAAAATCAGAAAACAGCCGTATACTTGCTGAATGTGCAAAACAAAAGACACAAATAGAAAAACACATCCAAACAGTGAAATCATTGCAAAATCAAACACTGAGGGTACAGAAGTATATCTTATAAGATGTTAACTTTATTTGTGAGGTTTATGTTATGGGACAGTAGAAAATTGAAAAAAATCAGAAAACAGCCGTATACTTGCTGAATGTGCACAAAAACAGACACAAATAGAAAAACACATCCAAACAGTGAAATCATTGCAAAATCAAACACTCAGGTTACAGAAGTATATCTTATAAAATGTTAACTTTATTTGTGAGGTTTATGTTATGGGACAGTAGAAAATTGAAAAAAATCAGAAAACAGCCGTATACTTGCTGAATTAGCACAACAAAAGACACAAATAGAAAAACACATCCAAACAGTGAAATCATTGCAAAATCAAACACTGAAGGCATATAACTATATCTTATAAGATTTTAACTTCATTTGTGAGGTTTATGTTATGGGACAGTAGAAAATTGAAAAAAATCTGAAAACAGCCGTATACTTGCTGAATGTGCACAAAAACAGACACAAATAGAAAAACACATCCAAACAGTGAAATCATTGCAAAATCAAACACTGACGGCATATAACTATATCTTATAAGATGTTAACTTCATTTGTGAGGTTTATGTTATGGGACAGTAGAAAATTGAAAAAAATCAGAAAACAGTCGATACTTGCTGAATGTGCACAACAAAAGACACAAATAGAAAAACACATCCAAACAGTGAAATCATTGCAAAATCAAACACTGAGGGTACAGAAGTATATCTTATAAGATGTTAACTTTATTTGTGAGGTTTATGTTATGGGACAGTAGAAAATTGAAAAAAATCAGAAAACAGCCGTATACTTGCTGAATGTGCACAACAAAAGACACAAATAGAAAAACACATCCAAACAGTGAAATCATTGCAAAATCAAACACTGACGGCATATAACTATATCTTATAAGATGTTAACTTTATTTGTGAGTTTATGTTATGGGACAGTAGAAAATTGAAAAAAATCAGAAAACAGCCGTATACTTGCTGAATGTGCACAAAAACAGACACAAATAGAAAAACACATCCAAACAGTGAAATCATTGCAAAATCAAACACTCAGGTTACAGAAGTATATCTTATAAGATGTTAACTTTATTTGTGAGGTTTATGTTATGGGACAGTAGAAAATTGAAAAAAATCAGAAAACAGCCGTATACTTGCTGAATGTGCAAAACAAAAGACACAAATAGAAAAACACATCCAAACAGTGAAATCATTGCAAAATCAGACAGAAGTATATCTTATAAGATGTTAACTTTATTTGTGAGGTTTATGTTATGGGACAGTAGAAAATTGAAAAAAATCAGAAAACAGTCGATACTTGCTGAATGTGCACAACAAAAGACACAAATAGAAAAACACATCCAAACAGTGAAATCATTGCAAAATCAAACACTGAGGGTACAGAAGTATATCTTATAAGATGTTAACTTTATTTGTGAGGTTTATGTTATGGGACAGTAGAAAATTGAAAAAAATCAGAAAACAGCCGTATACTTGCTGAATGTGCACAAAACAGAAACAAATAGAAAAACACATCCAAACAGTGAAATCATTGCAAAATCAAACACTGACGGCATATAACTATATCTTATAAGATGTTAACTTTATTTGTGAGGTTTATGTTATGGGACAGTAGAAAAGTAAAAAAAATCAGAAAACAGCCGTATACTTGCTGAATGTGCAAAACAAAAGACACAAATAGAAAAACACATCCAAACAGTGAAATCATTGCAAAATCAAACAGAAGTATATCTTATAAGATGTTAACTTTATTTGTGAGGTTTATGTTATGGGACAGTAGAAAATTGAAAAAAATCAGAAAACAGCCGTATACTTGCTGAATGTGCACAAAAACAGACACAAATAGAAAAACACATCCAAACAGTGAAATCATTGCAAAATCAAACACTGAAGGCATATAACTATATCTTATAAGATTTTAACTTTTTTTGTGAGGTTTATGTTATGGGACAGTAGAAAATTGAAAAAAATCAGAAAACAGCCGTATACTTGCTGAATGTGCACAAAAACAGACACAAATAGAAAAACACATCCAAACAGTGAAATCATTGCAAAATCAAACACTGACGGCATATAACTATATCTTATAAGATGTTAACTTTATTTATCAGGTTTATGTTACGGGACAATAGAAAATTGAAAACAATCAGAAAACAGCCGTATACTTGCTGAATGCGCACAAAAACAGACACAAATAGAAAAACACATCCAAACAGTGAAATCATTGCAAAATCAAACACTGAAGGCATATAACTACATCTTATAAGATGTGAACTTTATTTGTGAGGTTTATGTTATGGGACAGTAGAAAATTGATAAAAATCAGAAAACAGCCGTATACTTGCTGAATGTGCACAAAACAGACACAAATAGAAAAGCACATCCAAACAGTGAAATCATTGCAAAATCAAACACTGAGGTTACAGAAGTATATCTTATAAGATGTTAACTTTATTTGTGAGGTTTATGTTATGCAACAGTAGAAAATTGAAAAAAATCAGAAAACAGCCGTATACTTGCTGAATGCGCACAAAAACAGACACAAATAGAAAAACACATCCAAACAGTGAAATCATTGCAAAATCAAACACTGACGGCATATAACTATATCTTATAAGATTTTAACTTTATTTGTGAGGTTTATGTTATGGGACAGTAGAAAATTGAAAAAAATCCGAAAACATCCGTATACTTGATGAATGTGGACAAAAACAGACACAAATAGAAAAACACATCCAAACAGTGAAATCATTGCAAAATCAAACACTGAAGGCATATAACTATATCTTATAAGATGTTAACTTTATTTGTGAGGTTTATGTTATGCGACAGTAGAAAATTGAAAAAAATCAGAAAACAGCCGTATACTTGCTGAATGTGCACAACAAAAGACACAAATAGAAAAACACATCCAAACAGTGAAATCATTGCAAAATCAAACCCTGAAGGCATATAACTATATCTTATAAGATTTTAACTTTATTTGTGAGGTTTATGTTATGGGACAGTAGAAAATTGAAAAAAATCAGAAAACAGCCGTATACTTGCTGAATGCGCACAAAAACAGACACAAATAGAAAAACACATCCAAACAGTGAAATCATTGCAAAATCAAACACTGAAGGCATATAACTACATCTTATAAGATGTGAACTTTATTTGTGAGGTTTATGTTATGGGACAGTAGAAAATTGAAAAAAATCAGAAAACAGCCGTATACTTGCTGAATTAGCACAACAAAAGACACAAATAGAAAAACACATCCAAACAGTGAAATCATTGCAAAATCAAACCCTGAAGGCATATAACTATATCTTATAAGATTTTAACTTTATTTGTGAGGTTTATGTTATGGGACAGTAGAAAATTGAAAAAAATCAGAAAACATCCGTATACTTGATGAATGTGGACAAAAACAGACACAAATAGAAAAACACATCCAAACAGTGAAATCATTGCAAAATCAAACACTGAAGGCATATAACTATATCTTATAAGATTTTTACTTTATTTGTGAGGTTTATGTTATGGGACAGTAGAAAATTGAAAAAAATCAGAAAACAGCCGTATACTTGCTGAATGTGCACAACAAAAGACACAAATAGAAAAACACATCCAAACAGTGAAATCATTGCAAAATCAAACACTGACGGCATATAACTATATCTTATAAGATGTTAACTTCATTTGTGAGGTTTATGTTATGGGACAGTAGAAAATTGATAAAAATCAGAAAACAGCCGTATACTTGCTGAATGTGCACAAAACAGACACAAATAGAAAAGCACATCCAAACAGTGAAATCATTGCAAAATCAAACACTGAGGTTACAGAAGTATATCTTATAAGATGTTAACTTTATTTGTGAGGTTTATGTTATGCAACAGTAGAAAATTGAAAAAAATCAGAAAACAGCCGTATACTTGCTGAATGCGCACAAAAACAGACACAAATAGAAAAACACATCCAAACAGTGAAATCATTGCAAAATCAAACACTGACGGCATATAACTAAATCTTATAAGATTTTAACTTTATTTGTGAGGTTTATGTTATGGGACAGTAGAAAATTGAAAAAAATCCGAAAACATCCGTATACTTGATGAATGTGGACAAAAACAGACACAAATAGAAAAACACATCCAAACATTGAAATCATTGCAAAATCAAACACTGAGGTTACAGAAGTGTATCTTATAAGATGTTAACTTTATTTGTGAGGTTTATGTTACGGGACAATAGAAAATTGAAAAAAATCAGAAAACAGCCGTATACTTGCTGAATGTGCACAACAAAAGACACAAATAGAAAAACACATCCAAACAGTGAAATCATTGCAAAATCAAACACTGAGGGTACAGAAGTATATCTTATAAGATGTTAACTTTATTCGTGAGGTTTACGTTATGGGACAGTAGAAAATTGAAAAAAATCAGAAAACAGCCGTATATTTGCTGAATGTGCACAAAACAGACACAAATAGAAAAACACATCCAAACAGTGAAATCATTGCAAAATCATACACTGAAGGCATATAACTATATCTTATAAGATTTTTACTTTATTTGTGAGGTTTATGTTATGGGACAGTAGAAAATTGAAAAAAATCAGAAAACAGCCGTATACTTGCTGAATGTGCACAAAAACAGACACAAATAGAAAAACACATCCAAACAGTGAAATCATTGCAAAATCAAACACTGAAGGCATATAACTATATCTTATAAGATTTTAACTTTATTTGTGAGGTTTATGTTATGGGACAGTAGAAAATTGAAAAAAATCTGAAAACAGCCGTATACTTGCTGAATGTGCACAAAAACAGACACAAATAGAAAAACACATCCAAACAGTGAAATCATTGCAAAATCAAACACTGAGGGTACAGAAGTATATCTTATAAGATGTTAACTTTATTTGTGAGGTTTATGTTATGGGACAGTAGAAAATTGAAAAAAATCAGAAAACAGTCGATACTTGCTGAATGTGAACAACAGAAGACACAAATAGAAAAACACATCCAAACAGTGAAATCATTGCAAAATCAAACACTGAGGGTACAGAAGTATATCTTATAAGATGTTAACTTTATTTGTGAGGTTTATGTTATGGGACAGTAGAAAATTGATAAAAATCAGAAAACAGCCGTATACTTGCTGAATGTGCACAAAACAGACACAAATAGAAAAGCACATCCAAACAGTGAAATCATTGCAAAATCAAACACTGAGGGAACAGAAGTATATCTTATAAGATGTTAACTTTATTTGTGAGGTTTATGTTATGCGACAGTAGAAAATTGAAAAAAATCAGAAAACAGCCGTATACTTGCTGAATGCGCACAAAAACAGACACAAATAGAAAAACACATCCAAACAGTGAAATCATTGCAAAATCAAACACTGACGGCATATAACTATATCTTATAAGATTTTAACTTTATTTGTGAGGTTTATGTTATGGGACAGTAGAAAATTGAAAAAAATCAGAAAACAGCCGTATACTTGCTGAATGTGCACAAAAACAGACACAAATAGAAAAACACATCCAAACAGTGAAATCATTGCAAAATCAAACACTGAGGGTACAGAAGTATATCTTATAAGATGTTAACTTTATTCGTGAGGTTTATGTTATGGGACAGTAGAAAATTGAAAAAAATCAGAAAACAGCCGTATACTTGCTGAATGTGCACAAAACAGACACAAATAGAAAAACACATCCAAACAGTGAAATCATTGCAAAATCAAACACTGAGGGTACAGAAGTATATCTTATAAGATGTTAACTTTATTTGTGAGGTTTATGTTATGGGACAGTAGAAAATTGAAAAAAATCAGAAAACAGCCGTATACTTGCTGAATGTGCACAAAAACAGACACAAATAGAAAAACACATCCAAACAGTGAAATCATTGCAAAATCAAACACTGAAGGCATATAACTATATCTTATAAGATTTTAACTTTATTTGTGAGGTTTATGTTATGGGACAGTAGAAAATTGAAAAAAATCAGAAAACAGCCGTATACTTGCTGAATGTGCACAAAAACAGACAGAAATAGAAAAACACATCCAAACAGTGAAATCATTGCAAAATCAAACACTGAAGGCATTTAACTATATCTTATAAGATTTTAACTTTATTTGTGAGGTTTATGTTATGGGACAGTAGAAAATTGAAAAAAATCAGAAAACAGCCGTATACTTGCTGAATGTGCACAAAAACAGACACAAATAGAAAAACACATCCAAACAGTGAAATCATTGCAAAATCAAACACTGAAGGCATATAACTATATCTTATAAGATGTTAACTTTATTTGTGAGGTTTATGTTATGCGACAGTAGAAAATTGAAAAAAATCAGAAAACAGCCGTATACTTGCTGAATGTGCACAACAAAAGACACAAATAGAAAAACACATCCAAACAGTGAAATCATTGCAAAATCAAACCCTGAAGGCATATAACTATATATTATAAGATTTTAACTTTATTTGTGAGGTTTATGTTATGGGACAGTAGAAAATTGAAAAAAATCAGAAAACAGCCGTATACTTGCTGAATGTGCACAAAAACAGACACAAATAGAAAAACACATCCAAACAGTGAAATCATTGCAAAATCAAACACTGAAGGCATATAACTATATCTTATAAGATTTTAACTTTATTTGTGAGGTTTATGTTATGGGACAGTAGAAAATTGAAAAAAATCAGAAAACAGCCGTATACTTGCTGAATGTGCACAAAAACAGACACAAATAGAAAAACACATCCAAACAGTGAAATCATTGCAAAATCAAACACTGAGGGTACAGAAGTTTATCTTATAAGATGTTAACTTTATTTGTGAGGTTTATGTTATGGGACAGTAGAAAATTTAAAAAAATCAGAAAACAGCCGTATACTTGCTGAATGTGCACAAAACAGACACAAATAGAAAAACACATCCAAACAGTGAAATCATTGCAAAATCAAACACTGACGGCATATAACTATATCTTATAAGATGTTGACTTCATTTGTGAGGTTTATGTTATGGGACAGTAGAAAATTGAAAAAAATCAGAAAACAGTCGATACTTGCTGAATGTGCACAACAAAAGACACAAATAGAAAAACACATCCAAACAGTGAAATCATTGCAAAATCAAACACTGAGGGTACAGAAGTATATCTTATAAGATGTTAACTTTATTTGTGAGGTTTATGTTATGGGACAGTAGAGAATTGAAAAAAATCAGAAAACAGCCGTATACTTGCTGAATGTGCACAACAAAAGACACAAATAGAAAAACACATCCAAACAGTGAAATCATTGCAAAATCAAACACTGACGGCATATAACTATATCTTATAAGATGTTAACTTTATTTGTGAGGTTTATGTTATGGGACAGTAGAAAATTGAAAAAAATCAGAAAACAGCCGTATACTTGATGAATGTGCACAACAAAAGACACAAATAGAAAAACACATCCAAACAGTGAAATCATTGCAAAATCAAACACTGACGGCATATAACTATATCTTATAAGATGTTAACTTTATTTATCAGGTTTATGTTACGGGACAATAGAAAATTGAAAAAAATCAGAAAACAGCCGTATACTTGCTGAATGCGCACAAAAACAGACACAAATAGAAAAACACATCCAAACAGTGAAATCATTGCAAAATCAAACACTGAAGGCATATAACTACATCTTATAAGATGTGAACTTTATTTGTGAGGTTTATGTTATGGGACAGTAGAAAATTGAAAAAAATCGATAAACAGCCGTATACTTGCTGAATTAGCACAACAAAAGACACAAATAGAAAAACACATCCAAACAGTGAAATCATTGCAAAATCAAACACTGACGGCATATAACTATATCTTATAAGATGTTAACTTCATTTGTGAGGTTTATGTTATGGGACAGTAGAAAATTGATAAAAATCAGAAAACAGCCGTATACTTGCTGAATGTGCACAAAACAGACACAAATAGAAAAGCACATCCAAACAGTGAAATCATTGCAAAATCAAACACTGAGGGTACAGAAGTATATCTTATAAGATGTTAACTTTATTCGTGAGGTTTATGTTATGGGACAGTAGAAAATTGAAAAAAATCAGAAAACAGCCGTATACTTGCTGAATGTGCACAAAACAGACACAAATAGAAAAACACATCCAAACAGTGAAATCATTGCAAAATCAAACACTGAGGGTACAGAAGTATATCTTATAAGATTTTAACTTTATTTGTGAGGTTTATGTTATGGGACAGTAGAAAATTGAAAAAAATCAGAAAACAGCCGTATACTTGCTGAATGTGCACAAAAACAGACACAAATAGAAAAACACATCCAAACAGTGAAATCATTGCAAAATCAAACACTGAAGGCATATAACTATATCTTATAAGATTTTAACTTTATTTGTGAGGTTTATGTTATGGGACAGTAGAAAATTGAAAAAAATCAGAAAACAGCCGTATACTTGCTGAATGTGCACAAAAACAGACACAAATAGAAAAACACATCCAAACAGTGAAATCATTGCAAAATCAAACACTGAGGGTACAGAAGTATATCTTATAAGATGTTAACTTTATTTGTGAGGTTTATGTTATGGGACAGTAGAAAATTTAAAAAAATCAGAAAACAGCTGTATATTTGCTGAATGCGCACAAAAACAGACACAAATAGAAAAACACTTCCAAACAGTGAAATCATTGCAAAATCAAACACTGAGGGTACAGAAGTATATCTGATAAGGTGTTAACTTTATTTGTGAGGTTTATGTTATGGGACAGTAGAAAATTAAAAAAAATCAGAAAACAGCTGTATACTTGCTGAATGCGCACAAAAACAGACACAAATAGAAAAACACTTCCAAACAGTGAAATCATTGCAAAATCAAACACTGAAGGCATATAACTATATCTTATAAGATGTTAACTTTATTTGTGAGGTTTATGTTATGGGACAGTAGAAAACTGAAAAAAATCAGAAAACAGCCGTATATTTGCTGAATGTGCACAAAAACAGACACAAATAGAAAAACACATCCAAACAGTGAAATCATTGCAAAATCATACACTGAAGGCATATAACTATATCTTATAAGATTTTTACTTTATTTGTGAGGTTTATGTTATGGGACAGTAGAAAATTGAAAAAAATCAGAAAACAGCCGTATACTTGCTGAATGTGCACAAAAACAGACACAAATAGAAAAACACATCCAAACAGTGAAATCATTGCAAAATCAAACACTGAAGGCATATAACTATATCTTATAAGATTTTAACTTTATTTGTGAGGTTTATGTTATGGGACAGTAGAAAATTGAAAAAAATCTGAAAACAGCCGTATACTTGCTGAATGTGCACAAAAACAGACACAAATAGAAAAACACATCCAAACAGTGAAATCATTGCAAAATCAAACACTGAGGGTACAGAAGTATATCTTATAAGATGTTAACTTTATTTGTGAGGTTTATGTTATGGGACAGTAGAAAATTGAAAAAAATCAGAAAACAGTCGATACTTGCTGAATGTGAACAACAAAAGACACAAATAGAAAAACACATCCAAACAGTGAAATCATTGCAAAATCAAACACTGAGGGTACAGAAGTATATCTTATAAGATGTTAACTTTATTTGTGAGGTTTATGTTATGGGACAGTAGAAAATTGATAAAAATCAGAAAACAGCCGTATACTTGCTGAATGTGCACAAAACAGACACAAATAGAAAAGCACATCCAAACAGTGAAATCATTGCAAAATCAAACACTGAGGGTACAGAAGTATATCTTATAAGATGTTAACTTTATTTGTGAGGTTTATGTTATGCGACAGTAGAAAATTGAAAAAAATCAGAAAACAGCCGTATACTTGCTGAATGCGCACAAAAACAGACACAAATAGAAAAACACATCCAAACAGTGAAATCATTGCAAAATCAAACACTGACGGCATATAACTATATCTTATAAGATTTTAACTTTATTTGTGAGGTTTATGTTATGGGACAGTAGAAAATTGAAAAAAATCAGAAAACAGCCGTATACTTGCTGAATGTGCACAAAAACAGACACAAATAGAAAAACACATCCAAACAGTGAAATCATTGCAAAATCAAACACTGAAGGCATATAACTATATCTTATAAGATGTTAACTTTATTTGTGAGGTTTATGTCATGCGACAGTAGAAAATTGAAAAAAATCAGAAAACAGCCGTATACTTGCTGAATGTGCACAACAAAAGACACAAATAGAAAAACACATCCAAACAGTGAAATCATTGCAAAATCAAACCCTGAAGGCATATAACTATATCTTATAAGATTTTAACTTTATTTGTGAGGTTTATGTTATGGGACAGTAGAAAATTGAAAAAAATCAGAAAACAGCCGTATACTTGCTGAATGTGCACAAAAACAGACACAAATAGAAAAACACATCCAAACAGTGAAATCATTGCAAAATCAAACACTGAAGGCATATAACTATATCTTATAAGATTTTAACTTTATTTGTGAGGTTTATGTTATGGGACAGTAGAAAATTGAAAAAAATCAGAAAACAGCCGTATACTTGCTGAATGTGCACAAAAACAGACACAAATAGAAAAACACATCCAAACAGTGAAATCATTGCAAAATCAAACACTGAGGGTACAGAAGTTTATCTTATAAGATGTTAACTTTATTTGTGAGGTTTATGTTATGGGACAGTAGAAAATTGAAAAAAATCTGAAAACAGCCGTATACTTGCTGAATGTGCACAAAAACAGACACAAATAGAAAAACACATCCAAACAGTGAAATCATTGCAAAATCAAACACTGAGGGTACAGAAGTATATCTTATAAGATGTTAACTTTATTTGTGAGGTTTATGTTATGGGACAGTAGAAAATTGAAAAAAATCAGAAAACAGTCGATACTTGCTGAATGTGAACAACAGAAGACACAAATAGAAAAACACATCCAAACAGTGAAATCATTGCAAAATCAAACACTGAGGGTACAGAAGTATATCTTATAAGATGTTAACTTTATTTGTGAGGTTTATGTTATGGGACAGTAGAAAATTGATAAAAATCAGAAAACAGCCGTATACTTGCTGAATGTGCACAAAACAGACACAAATAGAAAAGCACATCCAAACAGTGAAATCATTGCAAAATCAAACACTGAGGGTACAGAAGTATATCTTATAAGATGTTAACTTTATTTGTGAGGTTTATGTTATGCGACAGTAGAAAATTGAAAAAAATCAGAAAACAGCCGTATACTTGCTGAATGCGCACAAAAACAGACACAAATAGAAAAACACATCCAAACAGTGAAATCATTGCAAAATCAAACACTGAAGGCATATAACTATATCTTATAAGATTTTAACTTTATTTGTGAGGTTTATGTTATGGGACAGTAGAAAATTGAAAAAAATCAGAAAACAGTCGATACTTGCTGAATGTGAACAACAGAAGACACAAATAGAAAAACACATCCAAACAGTGAAATCATTGCAAAATCAAACACTGAGGGTACAGAAGTATATCTTATAAGATGTTAACTTTATTTGTGAGGTTTATGTTATGGGACAGTAGAAAATTGATAAAAATCAGAAAACAGCCGTATACTTGCTGAATGTGCACAAAACAGACACAAATAGAAAAGCACATCCAAACAGTGAAATCATTGCAAAATCAAACACTGAGGGAACAGAAGTATATCTTATAAGATGTTAACTTTATTTGTGAGGTTTATGTTATGCGACAGTAGAAAATTGAAAAAAATCAGAAAACAGCCGTATACTTGCTGAATGCGCACAAAAACAGACACAAATAGAAAAACACATCCAAACAGTGAAATCATTGCAAAATCAAACACTGACGGCATATAACTATATCTTATAAGATTTTAACTTTATTTGTGAGGTTTATGTTATGGGACAGTAGAAAATTGAAAAAAATCAGAAAACAGCCGTATACTTGCTGAATGTGCACAAAAACAGACACAAATAGAAAAACACATCCAAACAGTGAAATCATTGCAAAATCAAACACTGAGGGTACAGAAGTATATCTTATAAGATGTTAACTTTATTCGTGAGGTTTATGTTATGGGACAGTAGAAAATTGAAAAAAATCAGAAAACAGCCGTATACTTGCTGAATGTGCACAAAACAGACACAAATAGAAAAACACATCCAAACAGTGAAATCATTGCAAAATCAAACACTGAGGGTACAGAAGTATATCTTATAAGATGTTAACTTTATTTGTGAGGTTTATGTTATGGGACAGTAGAAAATTGAAAAAAATCAGAAAACAGCCGTATACTTGCTGAATGTGCACAAAAACAGACACAAATAGAAAAACACATCCAAACAGTGAAATCATTGCAAAATCAAACACTGAAGGCATATAACTATATCTTATAAGATTTTAACTTTATTTGTGAGGTTTATGTTATGGGACAGTAGAAAATTGAAAAAAATCAGAAAACAGCCGTATACTTGCTGAATGTGCACAAAAACAGACACAAATAGAAAAACACATCCAAACAGTGAAATCATTGCAAAATCAAACACTGAAGGCATTTAACTATATCTTATAAGATTTTAACTTTATTTGTGAGGTTTATGTTATGGGACAGTAGAAAATTGAAAAAAATCAGAAAACAGCCGTATACTTGCTGAATGTGCACAAAAACAGACACAAATAGAAAAACACATCCAAACAGTGAAATCATTGCAAAATCAAACACTGAAGGCATATAACTATATCTTATAAGATGTTAACTTTATTTGTGAGGTTTATGTTATGCGACAGTAGAAAATTGAAAAAAATCAGAAAACAGCCGTATACTTGCTGAATGTGCACAACAAAAGACACAAATAGAAAAACACATCCAAACAGTGAAATCATTGCAAAATCAAACACTGAGGGTACAGAAGTTTATCTTATAAGATGTTAACTTTGTTTGTGAGGTTTATGTTATGGGACAGTAGAAAATTTAAAAAAATCAGAAAACAGCCGTATACTTGCTGAATGTGCACAAAACAGACACAAATAGAAAAACACATCCAAACAGTGAAATCATTGCAAAATCAAACACTGACGGCATATAACTATATCTTATAAGATGTTGACTTCATTTGTGAGGTTTATGTTATGGGACAGTAGAAAATTGAAAAAAATCAGAAAACAGTCGATACTTGCTGAATGTGCACAACAAAAGACACAAATAGAAAAACACATCCAAACAGTGAAATCATTGCAAAATCAAACACTGAGGGTACAGAAGTATATCTTATAAGATGTTAACTTTATTTGTGAGGTTTATGTTATGGGACAGTAGAGAATTGAAAAAAATCAGAAAACAGCCGTATACTTGCTGAATGTGCACAACAAAAGACACAAATAGAAAAACACATCCAAACAGTGAAATCATTGCAAAATCAAACACTGACGGCATATAACTATATCTTATAAGATGTTAACTTTATTTGTGAGGTTTATGTTATGGGACAGTAGAAAATTGAAAAAAATCAGAAAACAGCCGTATACTTGATGAATGTGCACAACAAAAGACACAAATAGAAAAACACATCCAAACAGTGAAATCATTGCAAAATCAAACACTGACGGCATATAACTATATCTTATAAGATGTTAACTTTATTTATCAGGTTTATGTTACGGGACAATAGAAAATTGAAAAAAATCAGAAAACAGCCGTATACTTGCTGAATGCGCACAAAAACAGACACAAATAGAAAAACACATCCAAACAGTGAAATCATTGCAAAATCAAACACTGAGGGTACAGAAGTATATCTTATAAGATGTTAACTTTATTCGTGAGGTTTATGTTATGGGACAGTAGAAAATTGAAAAAAATCAGAAAACAGCCGTATACTTGCTGAATGTGCACAAAACAGACACAAATAGAAAAACACATCCAAACAGTGAAATCATTGCAAAATCAAACACTGAGGGTACAGAAGTATATCTTATAAGATTTTAACTTTATTTGTGAGGTTTATGTTATGGGACAGTAGAAAATTGAAAAAAATCAGAAAACAGCCGTATACTTGCTGAATGTGCACAAAAACAGACACAAATAGAAAAACACATCCAAACAGTGAAATCATTGCAAAATCAAACACTGAAGGCATATAACTATATCTTATAAGATTTTAACTTTATTTGTGAGGTTTATGTTATGGGACAGTAGAAAATTGAAAAAAATCAGAAAACAGCCGTATACTTGCTGAATGTGCACAAAAACAGACACAAATAGAAAAACACATCCAAACAGTGAAATCATTGCAAAATCAAACACTGAGGGTACAGAAGTATATCTTATAAGATGTTAACTTTATTTGTGAGGTTTATGTTATGGGACAGTAGAAAATTAAAAAAAATCAGAAAACAGCTGTATACTTGCTGAATGCGCACAAAAACAGACACAAATAGAAAAACACTTCCAAACAGTGAAATCATTGCAAAATCAAACACTGAGGGTACAGAAGTATATCTGATAAGGTGTTAACTTTATTTGTGAGATTTATGTTATGGGACAGTAGAAAATTGAAAAAAATCAGAAAACAGCCGTATACTTGCTGAATGTGCACAAAAACAGACACAAATAGAAAAACACATCCAAAGAGTGAAATCATTGCAAAATCAAACACTGAAGGCATATAACTATATCTTATAAGATGTTAACTTTATTTGTGAGGTTTATGTTATGGGACAGTAGAAAACTGAAAAAAATCAGAAAACAGCCGTATATTTGCTGAATGTGCACAAAAACAGACACAAATAGAAAAACACATCCAAACAGTGAAATCATTGCAAAATCATACACTGAAGGCATATAACTATATCTTATAAGATTTTTACTTTATTTGTGAGGTTTATGTTATGGGACAGTAGAAAATTGAAAAAAATCAGAAAACAGCCGTATACTTGCTGAATGTGCACAAAAACAGACACAAATAGAAAAACACATCCAAACAGTGAAATCATTGCAAAATCAAACACTGAAGGCATATAACTATATCTTATAAGATTTTAACTTTATTTGTGAGGTTTATGTTATGGGACAGTAGAAAATTGAAAAAAATCTGAAAACAGCCGTATACTTGCTGAATGTGCACAAAAACAGACACAAATAGAAAAACACATCCAAACAGTGAAATCATTGCAAAATCAAACACTGAGGGTACAGAAGTATATCTTATAAGATGTTAACTTTATTTGTGAGGTTTATGTTATGGGACAGTAGAAAATTGAAAAAAATCAGAAAACAGTCGATACTTGCTGAATGTGAACAACAAAAGACACAAATAGAAAAACACATCCAAACAGTGAAATCATTGCAAAATCAAACACTGAGGGTACAGAAGTATATCTTATAAGATGTTAACTTTATTTGTGAGGTTTATGTTATGGGACAGTAGAAAATTGAAAAAAATCAGAAAACAGCCGTATACTTGCTGAATGTGCACAACAAAAGACACAAATAGAAAAACACATCCAAACAGTGAAATCATTGCAAAATCAAACACTGACGGCATATAACTATATCTTATAAGATGTTAACTTTATTTGTGAGGTTTATGTTATGGGACAGTAGAAAATTGAAAAAAATCAGAAAACAGCCGTATACTTGCTGAATGTGCACAAAAACAGACACAAATAGAAAAACACATCCAAACAGTGAAATCATTGCAAAATCAAACACTGAAGGCATATAACTATATCTTATAAGATTTTAACTTTATTTGTGAGGTTTATGTTATGGGACAGTAGAAAATTGAAAAAAATCAGAAAACAGCCGTATACTTGCTGAATGTGCACAAAAACAGACACAAATAGAAAAACACATCCAAACAGTGAAATCATTGCAAAATCAAACACTGAAGGCATTTAACTATATCTTATAAGATTTTAACTTTATTTGTGAGGTTTATGTTATGGGACAGTAGAAAATTGAAAAAAATCAGAAAACAGCCGTATACTTGCTGAATGTGCACAAAAACAGACACAAATAGAAAAACACATCCAAACAGTGAAATCATTGCAAAATCAAACACTGAAGGCATATAACTATATCTTATAAGATGTTAACTTTATTTGTGAGGTTTATGTCATGCGACAGTAGAAAATTGAAAAAAATCAGAAAACAGCCGTATACTTGCTGAATGTGCACAACAAAAGACACAAATAGAAAAACACATCCAAACAGTGAAATCATTGCAAAATCAAACCCTGAAGGCATATAACTATATCTTATAAGATTTTAACTTTATTTGTGAGGTTTATGTTATGGGACAGTAGAAAATTGAAAAAAATCAGAAAACAGCCGTATACTTGCTGAATGTGCACAAAAACAGACACAAATAGAAAAACACATCCAAACAGTGAAATCATTGCAAAATCAAACACTGAAGGCATATAACTATATCTTATAAGATTTTAACTTTATTTGTGAGGTTTATGTTATGGGACAGTAGAAAATTGAAAAAAAAACAGAAAACAGCCGTATACTTGCTGAATGTGCACAAAAACAGACACAAATAGAAAAACACATCCAAACAGTGAAATCATTGCAAAATCAAACACTGAGGGTACAGAAGTTTATCTTATAAGATGTTAACTTTATTTGTGAGGTTTATGTTATGGGACAGTAGAAAATTGAAAAAAATCAGAAAACAGCCGTATACTTGCTGAATGTGCACAACAAAAGACACAAATAGAAAAACACATCCAAACAGTGAAATCATTGCAAAATCAAACACTGACGGCATATAACTATATCTTATAAGATGTTAACTTTATTTGTGAGGTTTATGTTATGGGACAGTAGAAAATTGAAAAAAATCAGAAAACAGCCGTATACTTGATGAATGTGCACAACAAAAGACACAAATAGAAAAACACATCCAAACAGTGAAATCATTGCAAAATCAAACACTGACGGCATATAACTATATCTTATAAGATGTTAACTTTATTTATCAGGTTTATGTTACGGGACAATAGAAAATTGAAAAAAATCAGAAAACAGCCGTATACTTGCTGAATGCGCACAAAAACAGACACAAATAGAAAAACACATCCAAACAGTGAAATCATTGCAAAATCAAACACTGAAGGCATATAACTACATCTTATAAGATGTGAACTTTATTTGCGAGGTTTATGTTATGGGACAGTAGAAAATTGAAAAAAATCAGAAAACAGCCGTATACTTGCTGAATTAGCACAACAAAAGACACAAATAGAAAAACACATCCAAACAGTGAAATCATTGCAAAATCAAACCCTGAAGGCATATAACTATATCTTATAAGATTTTAACTTTATTTGTGAGGTTTATTTTATGGGACAGTAGAAAATTGAAAAAAATCAGAAAACAGCCGTATACTTGCTGAATGTGCACAAAAACAGACACAAATAGAAAAACACATCCAAACAGTGAAATCATTGCAAAATCAAACACTGACGGCATATAACTATATCTTATAAGATGTTAACTTCATTTGTGAGGTTTATGTTATGGGACAGTAGAAAATTGATAAAAATCAGAAAACAGCCGTATACTTGCTGAATGTGCACAAAACAGACACAAATAGAAAAGCACATCCAAACAGTGAAATCATTGCAAAATCAAACACTGAGGGTACAGAAGTATATCTTATAAGATGTTAACTTTATTTGTGAGGTTTATGTTATGCGACAGTAGAAAATTGAAAAAAATCAGAAAACAGCCGTATACTTGCTGAATGTGCACAAAACAGACACAAATAGAAAAGCACATCCAAACAGTGAAATCATTGCAAAATCAAACACTGAAGGCATATAACTATATCTTATAAGATGTTAACTTTATTTGTGAGGTTTATGTTATGCGACAGTAGAAAATTGAAAAAAATCAGAAAACAGCCGTATACTTCCTGAATGTGCACAACAAAAGACACAAATAGAAAAACACATCCAAACAGTGAAATCATTGCAAAATCAAACACTGAAGGCATATAACTATATCTTATAAGATTTTAACTTTATTTGTGAGGTTTATGTTATGGGACAGTAGAAAATTGAAAAAAATCAGAAAACAGCCGTATACTTGCTGAATGTGCACAAAAACAGACACAAATAGAAAAACACATCCAAACAGTGAAATCATTGCAAAATCAAACACTCAGGTTACAGAAGTATATCTTATAAAATGTTAACTTTATTTGTGAGGTTTATGTTATGGGACAGTAGAAAATTGAAAAAAATCAGAAAACAGCCGTATACTTGCTGAATGTGCACAAAACAGAAACAAATAGAAAAACACATCCAAACAGTGAAATCATTGCAAAATCAAACACTGACGGCATATAACTATATCTTATAAGATGTTAACTTTATTTGTGAGGTTTATGTTATGGGACAGTAGAAAAGTAAAAAAAATCAGAAAACAGCCGTATACTTGCTGAATGTGCAAAACAAAAGACACAAATAGAAAAACACATCCAAACAGTGAAATCATTGCAAAATCAAACAGAAGTATATCTTATAAGATGTTAACTTTATTTGTGAGGTTTATGTTATGGGACAGTAGAAAATTGAAAAAAATCAGAAAACAGCCGTATACTTGCTGAATGTGCACAACAAAAGACACAAATAGAAAAACACATCCAAACAGTGAAATCATTGCAAAATCAAACACTGACGGCATATAACTATATCTTATAAGATGTTAACTTTATTTGTGAGGTTTATGTTATGGGACAGTAGAAAATTGAAAAAAATCAGAAAACAGCCGTATACTTGCTGAATGTGCACAAAAACAGACACAAATAGAAAAACACATCCAAACAGTGAAATCATTGCAAAATCAAACACTGAGGTTACAGAAGTATATCTTATAAGATGTTAACTTTATTTGTGAGGTTTATGTTATGGGACAGTAGAAAATTGAAAAAAATCAGAAAACAGCCGTATACTTGCTGAATGTGCACAAAAACAGACACAAATAGAAAAACACATCCAAACAGTGAAATCATTGCAAAATCAAACACTGAAGGCATATAACTATATCTTATAAGATGTTAACTTTATTTGTGAGGTTTATGTTATGCGACAGTAGAAGATTGAAAAAAATCAGAAAACAGCCGTATACTTGCTGAATGTGCACAACAAAAGACACAAATAGAAAAACACATCCAAACAGTGAAATCATTGCAAAATCAAACCCTGAAGGCATATAACTATATCTTATAAGATTTTAACTTTATTTGTGAGGTTTATGTTATGGGACAGTAGAAAATTGAAAAAAATCAGAAAATAGCCGTATACTTGCTGAATGTGCACAAAAACAGACACAAATAGAAAAACACATCCAAACAGTGAAATCATTGCAAAATCAAACACTGAAGGCATATAACTATATCTTATAAGATTTTAACTTTATTTGTGAGGTTTATGTTATGGGACAGTAGAAAATTGAAAAAAATCAGAAAACAGCCGTATACTTGCTGAATGTGCACAAAAACAGACACAAATAGAAAAACACATCCAAACAGTGAAATCATTGCAAAATCAAACACTCAGGTTACAGAAGTATATCTTATAAAATGTTAACTTTATTTGTGAGGTTTATGTTATGGGACAGTAGAAAATTGAAAAAAATCAGAAAACAGCCGTATACTTGCTGAATGTGCACAAAACAGAAACAAATAGAAAAACACATCCAAACAGTGAAATCATTGCAAAATCAAACACTGACGGCATATAACTATATCTTATAAGATGTTAACTTTATTTGTGAGGTTTATGTTATGGGACAGTAGAAAAGTAAAAAAAATCAGAAAACAGCCGTATACTTGCTGAATGTGCAAAACAAAAGACACAAATAGAAAAACACATCCAAACAGTGAAATCATTGCAAAATCAAACAGAAGTATATCTTATAAGATGTTAACTTTATTTGTGAGGTTTATGTTATGGGACAGTAGAAAATTGAAAAAAATCAGAAAACAGCCGTATACTTGCTGAATGTGCACAACAAAAGACACAAATAGAAAAACACATCCAAACAGTGAAATCATTGCAAAATCAAACACTGACGGCATATAACTATATCTTCTAAGATGTTAACTTTATTTGTGAGGTTTATGTTATGGGACAGTAGAAAATTGAAAAAAATCAGAAAACAGCCGTATACTTGCTGAATGTGCACAAAAACAGACACAAATAGAAAAACACATCCAAACAGTGAAATCATTGCAAAATCAAACACTGAGGTTACAGAAGTATATCTTATAAGATGTTAACTTTATTTGTGAGGTTTATGTTATGGGACAGTAGAAAATTGAAAAAAATCAGAAAACAGCCGTATACTTGCTGAATGTGCACAAAAACAGACACAAATAGAAAAACACATCCAAACAGTGAAATCATTGCAAAATCAAACACTGAAGGCATATAACTATATCTTATAAGATTTTAACTTTATTTGTGAGGTTTATGTTATGGGACAGTAGAAAATTGAAAAAAATCAGAAAACAGCCGTATACTTGCTGAAAGTGCACAACAAAAGACACAAATAGAAAAACACATCCAAACAGTGAAATCATTGCAAAATCAAACACTGACGGCATATAACTATATCTTATAAGATGTTAACTTTATTTGTGAGGTTTATGTTATGGGACAGTAGAAAATTGAAAAAAATCAGAAAACAGCCGTATACTTGCTGAATGTGCACAACAAAAGACACAAATAGAAAAACACATCCAAACAGTGAAATCATTGCAAAATCAAACACTGACGGCATATAACTATATCTTATAAGATGTTAACTTTATTTATCAGGTTTATGTTACGGGACAATAGAAAATTGAAAAAAATCAGAAAACAGCCGTATACTTGCTGAATGCGCACAAAAACAGACACAAATAGAAAAACACATCCAAACAGTGAAATCATTGCAAAATCAAACACTGAAGGCATATAACTACATCTTATAAGATGTGAACTTTATTTGTGAGGTTTATGTTATGGGACAGTAGAAAATTGAAAAAAATCAGAAAACAGCCGTATACTTGCTGAATGTGCACAAAAACAGACACAAATAGAAAAACACATCCAAACAGTGAAATCATTGCAAAATCAAACACTGAAGGCATATAACTATATCTTATAAGATTTTAACTTTATTTGTGAGGTTTATGTTATGGGACAGTAGAAAATTTAAAAAAATCTGAAAACAGCCGTATACTTGCTGAATGTGCACAAAAACAGACACAAATAGAAAAACACATCCAAACAGTGAAATCATTGCAAAATCAAACACTGACGGCATATAACTATATCTTATAAGATGTTAACTTCATTTGTGAGGTTTATGTTATGGGACAGTAGAAAATTGAAAAAAATCAGAAAACAGTCGATACTTGCTGAATGTGCACAACAAAAGACACAAATAGAAAAAAACATCCAAACAGTGAAATCATTGCAAAATCAAACACTGACGGCATATAACTATATCTTATAAGATGTTAACTTTATTTGTGAGGTTTATGTTATGGGACAGTAGAAAATTGAAAGAAATCAGAAAACAGCCGTATACTTGCTGAATGTGCACAACAAAAGACACCAATAGAAAAACACATCCAAACAGTGAAATCATTGCAAAATCAAACACTGACGGCATATAACTATATCTTATAAGATGTGAACTTTATTTGTGAGGTTTATGTTATGGGACAGTAGAAAATTGAAAAAAATCAGAAAACAGCCGTATACTTGCTGAATTAGCACAACAAAAGACACAAATAGAAAAACACATCCAAACAGTGAAATCATTGCAAAATCAAACACTGACGGCATATAACTATATCTTATAAGATGTTAACTTCATTTGTGAGGTTTATGTTATGGGACAGTAGAAAATTGATAAAAATCAGAAAACAGCCGTATACTTGCTGAATGTGCACAAAACAGACACAAATAGAAAAGCACATCCAAACAGTGAAATCATTGCAAAATCAAACACTGAGGTTACAGAAGTATATCTTATAAGATGTTAACTTTATTTGTGAGGTTTATGTTATGCAACAGTAGAAAATTGAAAAAAATCAGAAAACAGCCGTATACTTGCTGAATGCGCACAAAAACAGACACAAATAGAAAAACACATCCAAACAGTGAAATCATTGCAAAATCAAACACTGAGGTTACAGAAGTGTATCTTATAAGATGTTAACTTCATTTGTGAGGTTTATGTTATGGGACAGTAGAAAATTGAAAAAAATCAGAAAACAGCCGTATACTTGCTGAATGTGCACAAAAACAGACACAAATAGAAAAACACATCCAAACAGTGAAATCATTGCAAAATCAAACACTGAAGGAATATAACTATATCTTATAAGATTTTAACTTTATTTGTGAGGTTTATGTTATGGGACGGTAGAAAATTGAAAAAAATCTGAAAACAGCCGTATACTTGCTGAATGTGCACAAAAACAGACACAAATAGAAAAACACATCCAAACAGTGAAATCATTGCAAAATCAAACACTGAGGGTACAGAAGTATATCTTATAAGATGTTAACTTTATTCGTGGGGTTTATGTTATGGGACAGTAGAAAATTGAAAATAATCAGAAAACAGCCGTATACTTGCTGAATGTGCACAAAAACAGACACAAATAGAAAAACACATCCAAACAGTGAAATCATTGCAAAATCAAACACTGAGGTTACAGAAGTATATCTTATAAGATGTTAACTTTATTTGTGAGGTTTATGTTATGGGACAGTAGAAAATTGAAAAAAATCAGAAAACAGCCGTATACTTGCTGAATGTGCACAAAAACAGACACAAATAGAAAAACACATCCAAACAGTGAAATCATTGCAAAATCAAACACTGAAGGCATATAACTATATCTTATAAGATGTTAACTTTATTTGTGAGGTTTATGTTATGCGACAGTAGAAGATTGAAAAAAATCAGAAAACAGCCGTATACTTGCTGAATGTGCACAACAAAAGACACAAATAGAAAAACACATCCAAACAGTGAAATCATTGCAAAATCAAACCCTGAAGGCATATAACTATATCTTATAAGATTTTAACTTTATTTGTGAGGTTTATGTTATGGGACAGTAGAAAATTGAAAAAAATCAGAAAATAGCCGTATACTTGCTGAATGTGCACAAAAACAGACACAAATAGAAAAACACATCCAAACAGTGAAATCATTGCAAAATCAAACACTGAAGGCATATAACTATATCTTATAAGATTTTAACTTTATTTGTGAGGTTTATGTTATGGGACAGTAGAAAATTGAAAAAAATCAGAAAACAGCCGTATACTTGCTGAATGTGCACAAAACAGAAACAAATAGAAAAACACATCCAAACAGTGAAATCATTGCAAAATCAAACACTGACGGCATATAACTATATCTTATAAGATGTTAACTTTATTTGTGAGGTTTATGTTATGGGACAGTAGAAAAGTAAAAAAAATCAGAAAACAGCCGTATACTTGCTGAATGTGCAAAACAAAAGACACAAATAGAAAAACACATCCAAACAGTGAAATCATTGCAAAATCAAACAGAAGTATATCTTATAAGATGTTAACTTTATTTGTGAGGTTTATGTTATGGGACAGTAGAAAATTGAAAAAAATCAGAAAACAGCCGTATACTTGCTGAATGTGCACAACAAAAGACACAAATAGAAAAACACATCCAAACAGTGAAATCATTGCAAAATCAAACACTGACGGCATATAACTATATCTTCTAAGATGTTAACTTTATTTGTGAGGTTTATGTTATGGGACAGTAGAAAATTGAAAAAAATCAGAAAACAGCCGTATACTTGCTGAATGTGCACAAAAACAGACACAAATAGAAAAACACATCCAAACAGTGAAATCATTGCAAAATCAAACACTGAGGTTACAGAAGTATATCTTATAAGATGTTAACTTTATTTGTGAGGTTTATGTTATGGGACAGTAGAAAATTGAAAAAAATCAGAAAACAGCCGTATACTTGCTGAATGTGCACAAAAACAGACACAAATAGAAAAACACATCCAAACAGTGAAATCATTGCAAAATCAAACACTGAAGGCATATAACTATATCTTATAAGATTTTAACTTTATTTGTGAGGTTTATGTTATGGGACAGTAGAAAATTGAAAAAAATCAGAAAACAGCCGTATACTTGCTGAAAGTGCACAACAAAAGACACAAATAGAAAAACACATCCAAACAGTGAAATCATTGCAAAATCAAACACTGACGGCATATAACTATATCTTATAAGATGTTAACTTTATTTGTGAGGTTTATGTTATGGGACAGTAGAAAATTGAAAAAAATCAGAAAACAGCCGTATACTTGCTGAATGTGCACAACAAAAGACACAAATAGAAAAACACATCCAAACAGTGAAATCATTGCAAAATCAAACACTGACGGCATATAACTATATCTTATAAGATGTTAACTTTATTTATCAGGTTTATGTTACGGGACAATAGAAAATTGAAAAAAATCAGAAAACAGCCGTATACTTGCTGAATGCGCACAAAAACAGACACAAATAGAAAAACACATCCAAACAGTGAAATCATTGCAAAATCAAACACTGAAGGCATATAACTACATCTTATAAGATGTGAACTTTATTTGTGAGGTTTATGTTATGGGACAGTAGAAAATTGAAAAAAATCAGAAAACAGCCGTATACTTGCTGAATGTGCACAAAAACAGACACAAATAGAAAAACACATCCAAACAGTGAAATCATTGCAAAATCAAACACTGAAGGCATATAACTATATCTTATAAGATTTTAACTTTATTTGTGAGGTTTATGTTATGGGACAGTAGAAAATTTAAAAAAATCTGAAAACAGCCGTATACTTGCTGAATGTGCACAAAAACAGACACAAATAGAAAAACACATCCAAACAGTGAAATCATTGCAAAATCAAACACTGACGGCATATAACTATATCTTATAAGATGTTAACTTCATTTGTGAGGTTTATGTTATGGGACAGTAGAAAATTGAAAAAAATCAGAAAACAGTCGATACTTGCTGAATGTGCACAACAAAAGACACAAATAGAAAAACACATCCAAACAGTGAAATCATTGCAAAATCAAACACTGACGGCATATAACTATATCTTATAAGATGTTAACTTCATTTGTGAGGTTTATGTTATGGGACAGTAGAAAATTGATAAAAATCAGAAAACAGCCGTATACTTGCTGAATGTGCACAAAACAGACACAAATAGAAAAGCACATCCAAACAGTGAAATCATTGCAAAATCAAACACTGAGGTTACAGAAGTATATCTTATAAGATGTTAACTTTATTTGTGAGGTTTATGTTATGCAACAGTAGAAAATTGAAAAAAATCAGAAAACAGCCGTATACTTGCTGAATGCGCACAAAAACAGACACAAATAGAAAAACACATCCAAACAGTGAAATCATTGCAAAATCAAACACTGAGGTTACAGAAGTGTATCTTATAAGATGTTAACTTCATTTGTGAGGTTTATGTTATGGGACAGTAGAAAATTGAAAAAAATCAGAAAACAGCCGTATACTTGCTGAATGTGCACAAAAACAGACACAAATAGAAAAACACATCCAAACAGTGAAATCATTGCAAAATCAAACACTGAAGGAATATAACTATATCTTATAAGATTTTAACTTTATTTGTGAGGTTTATGTTATGGGACGGTAGAAAATTGAAAAAAATCTGAAAACAGCCGTATACTTGCTGAATGTGCACAAAAACAGACACAAATAGAAAAACACATCCAAACAGTGAAATCATTGCAAAATCAAACACTGAGGGTACAGAAGTATATCTTATAAGATGTTAACTTTATTCGTGGGGTTTATGTTATGGGACAGTAGAAAATTGAAAATAATCAGAAAACAGCCGTATACTTGCTGAATGTGCACAAAAACAGACACAAATAGAAAAACACATCCAAACAGTGAAATCATTGCAAAATCAAACACTGAGGTTACAGAAGTATATCTTATAAGATGTTAACTTTATTTGTGAGGTTTATGTTATGGGACAGTAGAAAATTGAAAAAAATCAGAAAACAGCCGTATACTTGCTGAATGTGCACAAAAACAGACACAAATAGAAAAACACATCCAAACAGTGAAATCATTGCAAAATCAAACACTGAAGGCATATAACTATATCTTATAAGATGTTAACTTTATTTGTGAGGTTTATGTTATGCGACAGTAGAAGATTGAAAAAAATCAGAAAACAGCCGTATACTTGCTGAATGTGCACAACAAAAGACACAAATAGAAAAACACATCCAAACAGTGAAATCATTGCAAAATCAAACCCTGAAGGCATATAACTATATCTTATAAGATTTTAACTTTATTTGTGAGGTTTATGTTATGGGACAGTAGAAAATTGAAAAAAATCAGAAAATAGCCGTATACTTGCTGAATGTGCACAAAAACAGACACAAATAGAAAAACACATCCAAACAGTGAAATCATTGCAAAATCAAACACTGAAGGCATATAACTATATCTTATAAGATTTTAACTTTATTTGTGAGGTTTATGTTATGGGACAGTAGAAAATTGAAAAAAATCAGAAAACAGCCGTATACTTGCTGAATGTGCACAAAACAGAAACAAATAGAAAAACACATCCAAACAGTGAAATCATTGCAAAATCAAACACTGACGGCATATAACTATATCTTATAAGATGTTAACTTTATTTGTGAGGTTTATGTTATGGGACAGTAGAAAAGTAAAAAAAATCAGAAAACAGCCGTATACTTGCTGAATGTGCAAAACAAAAGACACAAATAGAAAAACACATCCAAACAGTGAAATCATTGCAAAATCAAACAGAAGTATATCTTATAAGATGTTAACTTTATTTGTGAGGTTTATGTTATGGGACAGTAGAAAATTGAAAAAAATCAGAAAACAGCCGTATACTTGCTGAATGTGCACAACAAAAGACACAAATAGAAAAACACATCCAAACAGTGAAATCATTGCAAAATCAAACACTGACGGCATATAACTATATCTTCTAAGATGTTAACTTTATTTGTGAGGTTTATGTTATGGGACAGTAGAAAATTGAAAAAAATCAGAAAACAGCCGTATACTTGCTGAATGTGCACAAAAACAGACACAAATAGAAAAACACATCCAAACAGTGAAATCATTGCAAAATCAAACACTGAGGTTACAGAAGTATATCTTATAAGATGTTAACTTTATTTGTGAGGTTTATGTTATGGGACAGTAGAAAATTGAAAAAAATCAGAAAACAGCCGTATACTTGCTGAATGTGCACAAAAACAGACACAAATAGAAAAACACATCCAAACAGTGAAATCATTGCAAAATCAAACACTGAAGGCATATAACTATATCTTATAAGATTTTAACTTTATTTGTGAGGTTTATGTTATGGGACAGTAGAAAATTGAAAAAAATCAGAAAACAGCCGTATACTTGCTGAAAGTGCACAACAAAAGACACAAATAGAAAAACACATCCAAACAGTGAAATCATTGCAAAATCAAACACTGACGGCATATAACTATATCTTATAAGATGTTAACTTTATTTGTGAGGTTTATGTTATGGGACAGTAGAAAATTGAAAAAAATCAGAAAACAGCCGTATACTTGCTGAATGTGCACAACAAAAGACACAAATAGAAAAACACATCCAAACAGTGAAATCATTGCAAAATCAAACACTGACGGCATATAACTATATCTTATAAGATGTTAACTTTATTTATCAGGTTTATGTTACGGGACAATAGAAAATTGAAAAAAATCAGAAAACAGCCGTATACTTGCTGAATGCGCACAAAAACAGACACAAATAGAAAAACACATCCAAACAGTGAAATCATTGCAAAATCAAACACTGAAGGCATATAACTACATCTTATAAGATGTGAACTTTATTTGTGAGGTTTATGTTATGGGACAGTAGAAAATTGAAAAAAATCAGAAAACAGCCGTATACTTGCTGAATGTGCACAAAAACAGACACAAATAGAAAAACACATCCAAACAGTGAAATCATTGCAAAATCAAACACTGAAGGCATATAACTATATCTTATAAGATTTTAACTTTATTTGTGAGGTTTATGTTATGGGACAGTAGAAAATTTAAAAAAATCTGAAAACAGCCGTATACTTGCTGAATGTGCACAAAAACAGACACAAATAGAAAAACACATCCAAACAGTGAAATCATTGCAAAATCAAACACTGACGGCATATAACTATATCTTATAAGATGTTAACTTCATTTGTGAGGTTTATGTTATGGGACAGTAGAAAATTGAAAAAAATCAGAAAACAGTCGATACTTGCTGAATGTGCACAACAAAAGACACAAATAGAAAAAAACATCCAAACAGTGAAATCATTGCAAAATCAAACACTGACGGCATATAACTATATCTTATAAGATGTTAACTTTATTTGTGAGGTTTATGTTATGGGACAGTAGAAAATTGAAAGAAATCAGAAAACAGCCGTATACTTGCTGAATGTGCACAACAAAAGACACCAATAGAAAAACACATCCAAACAGTGAAATCATTGCAAAATCAAACACTGACGGCATATAACTATATCTTATAAGATTTTAACTTTATTTGTGAGGTTTATGTTATGGGACAGTAGAAATTTGAAAAAAATCAGAAAACAGCCGTATACTTGCTGAATGTGCACAACAAAAGACACAAATAGAAAAACGCATCCAAACAGTGAAATCATTGCAAAATCAAACACTGAGGGTGCAGAAGTATATCTTATAAGATGTTAACTTTATTTGTGAGGTTTATGTTATGGGACAGTAGAAAATTGAAAAAAATCAGAAAACAGCCGTATACTTGCTGAATGTGCACAAAAACAGACACAAATAGAAAAACACATCCAAACAGTGAAATCATTGCAAAATCAAACACTGAGGTTACAGAAGTATATCTTATAAGATGTTAACTTTATTTGTGAGGTTTATGTTATGGGACAGTAGAAAATTGAAAAAAATCAGAAAACAGCCGTATACTTGCTGAATGTGCACAAAAACAGACACACATAGAAAAACACATCCAAACAGTGAAATCATTGCAAAATCAAAAACTGAGGTTACAGAAGTATATCTTATAAGATGTGAACTTTATTTGTGAGGTTTATGTTATGGGACAGTAGAAAATTGAAAAAAATCAGAAAACAGCCGTATACTTGCTGAATTAGCACAACAAAAGACACAAATAGAAAAACACATCCAAACAGTGAAATCATTGCAAAATCAAACACTGACGGCATATAACTATATCTTATAAGATGTTAACTTCATTTGTGAGGTTTATGTTATGGGACAGTAGAAAATTGATAAAAATCAGAAAACAGCCGTATACTTGCTGAATGTGCACAAAACAGACACAAATAGAAAAGCACATCCAAACAGTGAAATCATTGCAAAATCAAACACTGAGGTTACAGAAGTATATCTTATAAGATGTTAACTTTATTTGTGAGGTTTATGTTATGCAACAGTAGAAAATTGAAAAAAATCAGAAAACAGCCGTATACTTGCTGAATGCGCACAAAAACAGACACAAATAGAAAAACACATCCAAACAGTGAAATCATTGCAAAATCAAACACTGAGGTTACAGAAGTGTATCTTATAAGATGTTAACTTCATTTGTGAGGTTTATGTTATGGGACAGTAGAAAATTGAAAAAAATCAGAAAACAGCCGTATACTTGCTGAATGTGCACAAAAACAGACACAAATAGAAAAACACATCCAAACAGTGAAATCATTGCAAAATCAAACACTGAAGGAATATAACTATATCTTATAAGATTTTAACTTTATTTGTGAGGTTTATGTTATGGGACGGTAGAAAATTGAAAAAAATCTGAAAACAGCCGTATACTTGCTGAATGTGCACAAAAACAGACACAAATAGAAAAACACATCCAAACAGTGAAATCATTGCAAAATCAAACACTGAGGGTACAGAAGTATATCTTATAAGATGTTAACTTTATTCGTGGGGTTTATGTTATGGGACAGTAGAAAATTGAAAATAATCAGAAAACAGCCGTATACTTGCTGAATGTGCACAAAACAGACACAAATAGAAAAACACATCCAAACAGTGAAATCATTGCAAAATCAAACACTGACGGCATATAACTATATCTTATAAGATTTAAACTTTATTTGTGAGGTTTATGTTATGGGACAGTAGAAAATTGAAAAAAATCCGAAAACATCCGTATACTTGATGAATGTGGACAAAAACAGACACAAATAGAAAAACACATCCAAACAGTGAAATCATTGCAAAATCAAACACTGAGGTTACAGAAGTGTATCTTATAAGATGTTAACTTTATTTGTGAGGTTTATGTTACGGGACAATAGAAAATTGAAAAAAATCAGAAAACAGCCGTATACTTGCTGAATGTGCACAACAAAAGATACAAATAGAAAAACACATCCAAACAGTGAAATCATTGCAAAATCAAACACTGACGGCATATAACTATATCTTATAAGATGTTAACTTCATTTGTGAGGTTTATGTTATGGGACAGTAGAAAATTGAAAAAAATCAGAAAACAGCCGTATATTTGCTGAATGTGCACAAAAACAGACACAAATAGAAAAACACATCCAAACAGTGAAATCATTGCAAAATCATACACTGAAGGCATATAACTATATCTTATAAGATTTTTACTTTATTTGTGAGGTTTATGTTATGGGACAGTAGAAAATTGAAAAAAAATCAGAAAACAGCCGTATACTTGCTGAATGTGCACAAAAACAGACACAAATAGAAAAACACATCCAAACAGTGAAATCATTGCAAAATCAAACACTGAAGGCATATAACTATATCTTATAAGATTTTAACTTTATTTGTGAGGTTTATGTTATGGGACAGTAGAAAATTGAAAAAAATCTGAAAACAGCCGTATACTTGCTGAATGTGCACAAAAACAGACACAAATAGAAAAACACATCCAAACAGTGAAATCATTGCAAAATCAAACACTGAGGGTACAGAAGTATATCTTATAAGATGTTAACTTTATTTGTGAGGTTTATGTTATGGGACAGTAGAAAATTGATAAAAATCAGAAAACAGCCGTATACTTGCTGAATGTGCACAAAACAGACACAAATAGAAAAGCACATCCAAACAGTGAAATCATTGCAAAATCAAACACTGAGGGTACAGAAGTATATCTTATAAGATGTTAACTTTATTTGTGAGGTTTATGTTATGGGACAGTAGAAAATTGAAAAAAATCAGAAAACAGCCGTATACTTGCTGAATGCGCACAAAAACAGACACAAATAGAAAAACACATCCAAACAGTGAAATCATTGCAAAATCAAACACTGACAGCATATAACTATATCTTATAAGATTTTAACTTTATTTGTGAGGTTTATGTTATGGGACAGTAGAAAATTGAAAAAAATCAGAAAACAGCCGTATACTTGCTGAATGTGCACAAAAACAGACACAAATAGAAAAACACATCCAAACAGTGAAATCATTGCAAAATCAAACACTGAGGGTACAGAAGTATATCTTATAAGATGTTAACTTTATTCGTGAGGTTTATGTTATGGGACAGTAGAAAATTGAAAAAAATCAGAAAACAGCCGTATACTTGCTGAATGTGCACAAAACAGACACAAAATAGAAAAACACATCCAAACAGTGAAATCATTGCAAAATCAAACACTGAGGGTACAGAAGTATATCTTATAAGATGTTAACTTTATTTGTGAGGTTTATGTTATGGGACAGTAGAAAATTGAAAAAAATCAGAAAACAGCCGTATACTTGCTGAATGTGCACAAAACAGACACAAATAGAAAAACACATCCAAACAGTGAAATCATTGCAAAATCAAACACTGAGGGTACAGAAGTATATCTTATAAGATTTTAACTTTATTTGTGAGGTTTATGTTATGGGACAGTAGAAAATTGAAAAAAATCAGAAAACAGCCGTATACTTGCTGAATGTGCACAAAACAGACACAAATAGAAAAACACATCCAAACAGTGAAATCATTGCAAAATCAAACACTGAGGTTACAGAAGTGTATCTTATAAGATGTTAACTTTATTTGTGAGGTTTATGTTACGGGACAATAGAAAATTGAAAAAAATCAGAAAACAGCCGTATACTTGCTGAATGTGCACAACAAAAGAAACAAATAGAAAAACACATCCAAACAGTGAAATCATTGCAAAATCAAACACTGACGGCATGTAACTATATCTTATAAGATGTTAACTTCATTTGTGAGGTTTATGTTATGGGACAGTAGAAAATTGAAAAAAATCAGAAAACAGCCGTATACTTGCTGAATGTGCACAAAACAGACACAAATAGAAAAACACATCCAAACAGTGAAATCATTGCAAAATCAAACCCTGAAGGCATATAACTATATCTTATAAGATTTTAACTTTATTTGTGAGGTTTATGTTACGGGACAATAGAAAATTGAAAAAAATCAGAAAACAGCCGTATACTTGCTGAATGTGCACAACAAAAGACACAAATAGAAAAACACATCCAAACAGTGAAATCATTGCAAAATCAAACACTGACGGCATATAACTATATTTTATAAGATGTTAACTTTATTTGTGAGGTTTATGTTATGGGACAGTAGAAAATTGAAAAAAATCTGAAAACAGCCGTATACTTGCTGAATGTGCACAAAAACAGACACAAATAGAAAAACACATCCAAACAGTGAAATCATTGCAAAATCAAACACTGAGGGTAAATAACTATATCTTATAAGATTTTAACTTTATTTGTGAGGTTTATGTTATGGGACAGTAGAAAATTGAAAAAAATCAGAAAACAGCTATATACTTGTTGAATGCGCACAAAAACAGACACAAATAGAAAAACACTTCCAAACAGTGAAATCATTGCAAAATCAAACACTGACGGCATATAACTATATCTTATAAGATGTTAACTTCATTTGTGAGGTTTATGTTATGGGACAGTAGAAAATTGAAAAAAATCAGAAAACAGCCGTATACTTGCTGAATGTGCACAAAACAGACACAAATAGAAAAACACATCCAAACAGTGAAATCATTGCAAAATCAAACACTGAGGGTACAGAAGTATATCTTATAAGATGTTAACTTTATTTGTGAGGTTTATGTTATGGGACAGTAGAAAATTGAAAAAAATCAGAAAACAGCCGTATACTTGCTGAATGTGCACAAAACAGACACAAATAGAAAAACACATCCAAACAGTGAAATCATTGCAAAATCAAACACTGAGGTTACAGAAGTATATCTTATAAGATGTTAACTTTATTTGTGAGGTTTATGTTATGGGACAGTAGAAAATTGAAAAAAATCAGAAAACAGCCGTATACTTGCTGAATGTGCACAAAACAGACACAAATAGAAAAACACATCCAAACAGTGAAACCATTGGAAAATCAAACACTGAGGGTACAGAAGTTTATCTTATAAGATGTTAACTTTATTTGTGAGGTTTATGTTATGGGACAGTAGAAAATTGAAAAAAATCAGAAAACAGCCGTATACTTGCTGAATGTGCACAACAAAAGACACAAATAGAAAAACACATCCAAACAGTGAAATCATTGCAAAATCAAACACTGAAGGCATATAACTATATCTTACAAGATTTTAACTTTATTTGTGAGGTTTATGTTATGGGACAGTAGAAAATTGAAAAAAATCAGAAAACAGCCGTATACTTGCTGAATGTGCACAAAAACAGACACAAATAGAAAAACACATCCAAACAGTGAAATCATTGCAAAATCAAACACTGACGGCATATAACTATATCTTATAAGATGTTAACTTCATTTGTGAGGTTTATGTTATGGGACAGTAGAAAATTGAAACAAATCAGAAAACAGCCGTATACTTGCTGAATGCACAAAAACAGACAAAATTGAAAAACACATCCAAACAGTGAAATCATTGCAAAATCAAACACTGAGGGTACAGAAGTATATCTTATAAGATGTTAACTTTATTTGTGAGGTTTATGTTATGGGACAGTAGAAAATTGAAAAAAAATCAGAAAACAGCCGTATACTTGCTGAATGTGCACAAAAACAGACACAAATAGAAAAACACATCCAAACAGTGAAATCATTGCAAAATCAAACACTGAGGGTACAGAAGTATATCTGATAAGATGTTAACTTTATTTGTGAGATTTATGTTATGGGACGGTAAAAAATTGAAAAAAATCAGAAAAACAGCCATATACTTGCTGAATGTGCACAAAAACAGACACAAATAGAAAAACACATCCAAACAGTGAAATCATTGCAAAATCAAACACTGAGGTTACAGAAGTATATCTTATAAGATGTTAACTTTATTTGTGAGGTTTATGTTATGTAACAGTAGAAAATTGAAAAAAATCAGAAAACAGCCGTATACTTGCTGAATGTGCACAAAAACAGACAAAAATAGAAAAACACATCCAAACAGTGAAATCATTGCAAAATCAAACACTAAAGGCATATAACTATATCTTATAAGATGTTAACATAATTTGTGAGGTTTATGTTATGCGACAGTAGAAAATTGAAAAAAATCAGAAAACAGCCGTATACTTGCTGAATGTGCACAAAAACAGACACAAATAGAAAAACACATCCAAACAGTGAAATCATTGCAAAATCAAACACTGAAGGCATATAACTATATCTTATAAGATTTTAACTTTATTTGTGAGGTTTATGTTATGGGACAGTAGAAAATTAAAAAAAATCAGAAAACAGCCGTATACTTGCTGAATGTGCAAAACAAAAGACACAAATAGAAAAACACATCCAAACAGTGAAATCATTGCAAAATCAAACAGAAGTATATCTTATAAGATGTTAACTTTATTTGTGAGGTTTATGTTATGGGACAGTAGAAAATTGAAAAAAATCAGAAAACAGCCGTATACTTGCTGAATGTGCACAAAAACAGACACAAATAGAAAAACACATCCAAACAGTGAAATCATTGCAAAATCAAACACTGAAGGCTTATATTTATATCTTATAAGATGTTAACTTTATTTGTGAGGTTTATGTTATGCGACAGTAGAAAATTGAAAAAAATCAGAAAACAGCCATATACTTGCTGAACGTGCACAAAAACAGACACAAATAGAAAAACACATCCAAACAGTGAAATCATTGCAAAATCAAACACTGAAGGCATATAACTATATCTTATAAGATGTTAACTTTATTTATGAGGTTTATGTTACGGGACAATAGAAAATTGAAAAAAATCAGAAAACAGCCGTATACTTGCTGAATGTGCACAACAAAAGACACAAATAGAAAAACACATCCAAACAGTGAAATCATTGCAAAATCAAACACTGAGGTTACAGAAGTATATCTTATAAGATGTTAACTTTATTTGTGAGGTTTATGTTATGGGACAGTAGAAAATTGAAAAAAATCAGAAAACAGCCGTATACTTGCTGAATGTGCACAAAAACAGACACAAATAGAAAAACACATCCAAACAGTGAAATCATTGCAAAATCAAACACTGAAGGCATATAACTATATCTTATAAGATGTTAACTTTATTTATGAGGTTTATGTTACGGGACAATACAAAATTGAAAGAAATCAGAAAACAGCCGTATACTTGCTGAATGTGCACAACAAAAGACACAAATAGAAAAACACATCCAAACAGTGAAATCATTGCAAAATCAAACACTGAAGGCATATAACTATATCTTATAAGATGTTAACTTTATTTGTGAGGTTTATGTTATGCGACAGTAGAAAATTGAAAAAAATCAGAAAACAGCCATATACTTGCTGAACGTGCACAAAAACAGACACAAATAGAAAAACACATCCAAACAGTGAAATCATTGCAAAATCAAACACTGAAGGCATATAACTATATCTTATAAGATGTTAACTTTATTTATGAGGTTTATGTTACGGGACAATAGAAAATTGAAAAAAATCAGAAAACAGCCGTATACTTGCTGAATGTGCACAACAAAAGACACAAATAGAAAAACACATCCAAACAGTGAAATCATTGCAAAATCAAACACTGAGGTTACAGAAGTATATCTTATAAGATGTTAACTTTATTTGTGAGGTTTATGTTATGGGACAGTAGAAAATTGAAAAAAATCAGAAAACAGCCGTATACTTGCTGAATGTGCACAAAAACAGACAAAAATAGAAAAACACATCCAAACAGTGAAATCATTGCAAAATCAAACACTGAAGGCATATAACTATATCTTATAAGATGTTAACTTTATTTATGAGGTTTATGTTACGGGACAATAGAAAATTGAAAAAAATCAGAAAACAGCGTATACTTGCTGAATGTGCACAACAAAAGACACAAATAGAAAAACACATCCAAACAGTGAAATCATTGCAAAATCGAACACTGAAGGCATATAACTATATCTTATAAGAGGTTAACTTTATTTGTGAGGTTTATGTTATGCGACAGTAGAAAATTGAAAAAAATCAGAAAACAGCCGTATACTTGCTGAACGTGCACAAAAACAGACACAAATAGAAAAACACATCCAAACAGTGAAATCATTGCAAAATCAAACACTGAAGGCATATAACTATATCTTATAAGATGTTAACTTTATTTATGAGGTTTATGTTACGGGACAATAGAAAATTGAAAAAAATCAGAAAACAGCCGTATACTTGCTGAATGTGCACAAAAACAGAAACAAATAGAAAAACACATCCAAACAGTGAAATCATTGCAAAATCAAACACTGAGGATAAATAACTATATCTTATAAGATGTTAACTTTATTTATGAGGTTTATGTTACGGGACAATAGAAAATTGAAAAAAATCAGAAAACAGCCGTATACTTGCTGAATGTGCACAACAAAAGACACAAATAGAAAAACACATCCAAACAGTGGAATCATTGCAAAATCAAACACTGACGGCATATAACTATATCTTATAAGATTTTAACTTTATTTGTGAGGTTTATGTTACGGGACAGTAGAAAATTGAAAAAAATCAGAAAACAGCCGTATACTTGCTGAATGTGCACAAAAACAGACACAAATAGAAAAACACATCCAAACAGTGAAATCATTGCAAAATCAAACACTGAGGTTACAGAAGTATATCTTATAAGATGTTAACTTTATTTGTGAGGTTTATGTTATGGGACAGTAGAAAATTGAAAAAAATCAGAAAACAGCCGTATACTTGCTGAATGTGAACAAAAACAGACACGAATAGAAAAACACATCCAAACAGTGAAATCATTGTAAAATCAAACACTGAAGGCATATAACTATATCTTATAAGATTTTAACTTTATTTGTGAGGTTTATGTTATGGGACAGTAGAAAATTGAAAAAAATCAGAAAACAGCCGTATACTTGCTGAATGTGCACAAAAACAGTCATAAATAGAAAAACACATCCAAACAGTGAAATCATTGCAAAATCAAACACTGAGGTTACAGAAGTATATCTTATAAGATGTTAACTTTATTTGTGAGGTTTATGTTATGGGACAGTAGAAAATTGAAAAAAATCAGAAAACAGCCGTATACTTGCTGAATGTGCACAAAAACAGACACAAATAGAAAAACACATCCAAACAGTGAAATCATTGCAAAATCAAACACTGAAGGCATATAACTATATCTTATAAGATTTTAACTTTATTTGTGAGGTTTATGTTATGGGACAGTAGAAAATTAAAAAAAATCAGAAAACAGCCGTATACTTGCTGAATGTGCACAAAAACAGACACAAATAGAAAAACACATCCAAACAGTGAAATCATTACAAAATCAAACACTGAGGGTAAATAACTATATCTTATAAGATTTTAACTTTATTTGTGAGGTTTATGTTATGGGACAGTAGAAAATTAAAAAAAATCAGAAAACAGCCGTATACTTGCTGAATGTGCACAAAAACAGACACACATAGAAAAACACATCCAAACAGTGAAATCATTGCAAAATCAAACACTGAGGTTACAGAAGTATATCTTATAAGATGTTAACTTTATTTGTGAGGTTTATGTTATGGGACAGTAGAAAATTGAAAAAAATCAGAAAACAGCCGTATACTTGCTGAATGTGCACAAAAACAGACACAAATAGAAAAACACATCCAAACAGTGAAATCATTGCAAAATCAAACACTGAAGGCATATAACTATATCTTATAAGATATTAACTTTATTTGTGAGGTTTATGTTATGGGACAGTAGAAAATTGAAAAAAATCAGAAAACAGCCGTATACTTGCTGAATGTGCACAACAAAAGACACAAATAGAAAAACACATCCAAACAGTGAAATCATTGCAAAATCAAACACTGAGGGTACAGAAGTATATCTTATAAGATGTTAACTTTATTTGTGAGGTTTATGTTATGGGACAGTAGAAAATTAAAAAAAATCAGAAAACAGCCGTATACTTGCTGAATGTGCACAAAAACAGACACAAATAGAAAAACACATCCAAACAGTGAAATCATTACAAAATCAAACACTGAGGGTAAATAACTATATCTTATTAGATTTTAACTTTATTTGTGACGTTTATGTTATGGGACAGTAGAAAATTGAAAAAAATCAGAAAACAGCCGTATACTTGCTGAATGTGCACAACAAAAGACACAAATAGAAAAACACATCCAAACAGTGAAATCATTGCAAAATCAAACACTGAAGGCTTATAACTATATCTTATAAGATGTTAACTTTATTTGTGAGGTTTATGTTATGCGACAGTAGAAAATTGAAAAAAATCAGAAAACAGCCATATACTTGCTGAACGTGCACAAAAACAGACACAAATAGAAAAACACATCCAAACAGTGAAATCATTGCAAAATCAAACACTGAAGGCATATAACTATATCTTATAAGATGTTAACTTTATTTATGAGGTTTATGTTACGGGACAATAGAAAATTGAAAAAAATCAGAAAACAGCCGTATACTTGCTGAATGTGCACAACAAAAGACACAAATAGAAAAACACATCCAAACAGTGAAATCATTGCAAAATCAAACACTGAGGTTACAGAAGTATATCTTATAAGATGTTAACTTTATTTGTGAGGTTTATGTTATGGGACAGTAGAAAATTGAAAAAAATCAGAAAACAGCCGTATACTTGCTGAATGTGCACAAAAACAGACACAAATAGAAAAACACATCCAAACAGTGAAATCATTGCAAAATCAAACACTGAAGGCATATAACTATATCTTATAAGATGTTAACTTTATTTATGAGGTTTATGTTACGGGACAATAGAAAATTGAAAGAAATCAGAAAACAGCCGTATACTTGCTGAATGTGCACAACAAAAGACACAAATAGAAAAACACATCCAAACAGTGAAATCATTGCAAAATCAAACACTGAAGGCATATAACTATATCTTATAAGATGTTAACTTTATTTGTGAGGTTTATGTTATGCGACAGTAGAAAATTGAAAAAAATCAGAAAACAGCCATATACTTGCTGAACGTGCACAAAAACAGACACAAATAGAAAAACACATCCAAACAGTGAAATCATTGCAAAATCAAACACTGAAGGCATATAACTATATCTTATAAGATGTTAACTTTATTTATGAGGTTTATGTTACGGGACAATAGAAAATTGAAAAAAATCAGAAAACAGCCGTATACTTGCTGAATGTGCACAACAAAAGACACAAATAGAAAAACACATCCAAACAGTGAAATCATTGCAAAATCAAACACTGAGGTTACAGAAGTATATCTTATAAGATGTTAACTTTATTTGTGAGGTTTATGTTATGGAACAGTAGAAAATTTAAAAAAATCAGAAAACAGCCGTATACTTGCTGAACGTGCACAAAAACAGACACAAATAGAAAAACACATCCAAACAGTGAAATCATTGCAAAATCAAACACTGAAGGCATATAACTATATCTTATAAGATGTTAACTTTATTTATGAGGTTTATGTTACGGGACAATATTAAATTGAAAAAAATCAGAAAACAGCCGTATACTTGCTGAATGTGCATAACAAAAGACACAAATAGAAAAAGACATCCAAACAGTGAAATCATTGCAAAATCAAACACTGAAGGCATATAACTATATCTTAAAAGATTATAACTTTATTTGTGAGGTTAATGTTACGGGACAGTAGAAAATTGAAAAAAATCAGAAAACAGCCGTATACTTGCTGAATGTGCACAAAAACAGACACAAATAGAAAAACACATGCAAACAGTGAAATCATTGCAAAATCAAACACTGAGGTTACAGAAGTATATCTTATAAGATGTTAACTTTATTTGTGAGGTTTATGTTATGGGACAGTAGAAAATTGAAAAAAATCAGAAAACAGCCGTATACTTGCTGAATGTGCACAAAAACAGACACAAATAGAAAAACACATCCAAACAGTGAAATCATTGCAAAATCAAACACTGAAGGCATATAACTATATCTTATAAGATGTTAACTTTATTTATGAGGTTTATGTTACGGGACAGTAGAAAATTGAAAAAAATCAGAAAACAGCCGTATACTTGCTGAATGCGCACAAAAACAGACACAAATAGAAAAACACATCCAAACAGTGAAATCATTGCAAAATCAAACACTGAGGTTACAGAAGTATATCTTATAAGATGTTAACTTTATTTATGAGGTTTATGTTACGGGACAATAGAAAATTGAAAAAAATCAGAAAACAGCCGTATACTTGCTGAATGTGCACAACAAAAGATACAAATAGAAAAACACATCCAAACAGTGAAATCATTGCAAAATCAAACACTGAGGTTACAGAAGTATATCTTATGAGATGTTAACTTTATTTGTGAGGTTTATGTTATGGAACAGTAGAAAATTGAAAAAAATCAGAAAACAGCCGTATACTTGCTGAATGTGCACAAAAACAGACACAAATAGAAAAACACATCCAAACAGTGAAATCATTGCAAAATCAAACACTGAAGGCATATAACTATATCTTATAAGATTTTAACTTTATTTGTGAGGTTTATGTTACGGGACAGTAGAAAATTGAAAAAAATCAGAAAACAGCCGTATACTTGCTGAATGTGCACCGAAACAGACACAAATAGAAAAACACATCCAAAAAGTGAAATCATTGCAAAATCAAACACTGAGGTTACAGAAGTATATCTTATAAGATGTTAACTTTATTTATGAGGTTTATGTTACGGGACAATAGAAAATTGAAAAAAATCAGAAAACAGCCGTATACTTGCTGAATGTGCACAACAAAAGACACAAATAGAAAAACACATCCAAACAGTGAAATCATTGCAAAATCAAACACTGACGGCATATAACTATATCTTATAAGATTTTAACTTTATTTGTGAGGTTTATGTTACGGGAGAGTAGAAAATTGAAAAAAATCAGAAAACAGCCGTATACTTGCTGAATGTGCACAAAAACAGACACAAATAGAAAAACACATCCAAACAGTGAAATCATTGCAAAATCAAACACTGAGGTTACAGAAGTATATCTTATAAGATGTTAACTTTATTTGTGAGGTTTATGTTATGGGACAGTAGAAAATTGAAAAAAATCAGAAAACAGCCGTATACTTGCTGAATGTGCACAAAAACAGACACAAATAGAAAAACACATCCAAACAGTGAAATCATTGCAAAATCAAACACTGAAGGCATATAACTATATCTTATAAGATGTTAACTTTATTTGTGAGGTTTATGTTCTGCGACAGTAGAAAATTGAAAAAAATCAGAAAACAGCCGTATACTTGCTGAATGTGCACAAAAACAGTCACAAATAGAAAAACACATCCAAACAGTGAAATCATTGCAAAATCAAACACTGAGGTTACAGAAGTATATCTTATAAGATGTTAACTTTATTTGTGAGGTTTATGTTATGGGACAGTAGAAAATTGAAAAAAATCAGAAAACAGCCGTATACTTGCTGAATGTGCACAAAAACAGACACAAATAGAAAAACACATGCAAACAGTGAAATCATTGCAAAATCAAACACTGAGGTTACAGAAGTATATCTTATAAGATGTTTACTTCATTTGTGAGGTTTATGTTATGGGACAGTAGAAAATTGAAAAAAATCAGAAAACAGCCGTATACTTGCTGAATGCGCACAAAAACAGACACAAATAGAAAAACACATCCAAACAGTGAAATCATTGCAAAATCAAACACTGAAGGCATATAACTATATCTTATAAGATGTTAACTTTATTTGTGAGGTTTATGTTATGGGACAGTAGAAAATTGAAAAAAATCAGAAAACAGCCGTATACTTGCTGAATGTGCACAAAAACAGACACAAATAGAAAAACACATCCAAACAGTGAAATCATTGCAAAATCAAACACTGAGGTTACAGAAGTATATCTTATAAGATGTTAACTTTATTTGTGAGGTTTATGTTATGGGACAGTAGAAAATTGAAAAAAATCAGAAAACAGCCGTATACTTGCTGAATGTGCACAAAAACAGACACAAATAGAAAAACACATCCAAACAGTGAAATCATTGCAAAATCAAACACTGAAGGCATATAACTATATATTATAAGATGTTAACTTTATTTATGAGGTTTATGTTACGGGACAGTAGAAAATTGAAAAAAATCAGAAAACAGCCGTATACTTGCTGAATGCGCACAAAAACAGACACAAATAGAAAAACACATCCAAACAGTGAAATCATTGCAAAATCAAACACTGACGGCATATAACTATATCTTATAAGATTTTAACTTTATTTGTGAGGTTTATGTTACGGGACAGTAGAAAATTGAAAAAAATCAGAAAACAGCCGTATACTTGCTGAATGTGCACAAAAACAGACACAAATAGAAAAACACATCCAAACAGTGAAATCATTGCAAAATCAAACACTGAGGTTACAGAAGTATATCTTATAAGATGTTAACTTTATTTGTGAGGTTTATGTTATGCGACAGTAGAAAATTGAAAAAAATCAGAAAACAGCCGTATACTTGCTGAATGTGCACAAAAACAGTCACAAATAGAAAAACACATCCAAACAGTGAAATCATTGCAAAATCAAACACTGAGGTTACAGAAGTATATATTATAAGATGTTAACTTTATTTGTGAGGTTTATGTTATGGGACAGTAGAAAATTGAAAAAATCAGAAAACAGCCGTATACTTGCTGAATGTGCACAAAAACAGACACAAATAGAAAAACACATCCAAACAGTGAAATCATTGCAAAATCAAACACTGAGGTTACAGAAGTATATCTTATAAGATGTTAACTTTATTTGTGAGGTTTATGTTATGGGACAGTAGAAAATTGAAAAAAATCAGAAAACAGCCGTATACTTGCTGAATGTGCACAAAAACAGACACAAATAGAAAAACACATCCAAACAGTGAAATCATTTCAAAATCAAACACTGAAGGCATATAACTATATCTTATAAGATTTTAACTTTATTTGTGAGGTTTATGTTACGGGACAGTAGAAATTGAAAAAAATCAGAAAACAGCCGTATACTTGCTGAATGCGCACAAAAACAGACACAAATAGAAAAACACATCCAAACAGTGAAATCATTGCAAAATCAAACACTGAGGTTACAGAAGTATATCTTATAAGATGTTAACTTTATTTGTGAGGTTTATGTTATGGGACAGTAGAAAATTGAAAAAAATCAGAAAACAGCCGTATACTTGCTGAATGTGCACAAAAACAGACACAAATAGAAAAACACATCCAAACAGTGAAATCATTGCAAAATCAAACACTGAGGTTACAGAAGTATATCTTATAAGATGTTAACTTTATTTGTGAGGTTTATGTTATGGGACAATAGAAAATTGAAAAAATCAGAAAACAGCCGTATACTTGCTGAATGTGCACAAAAACAGACACAAATAGAAAAACACATCCAAACAGTGAAATCATTGCAAAATCAAACACTGAGGTTACAGAAGTATATCTTATAAGATGTTAACTTTATTTGTGAGGTTTATGTTATGGGACAGTAGAAAATTGAAAAAAATCAGAAAACAGCCGTATACTTGCTGAATGCGCACAAAAACAGACACAAATAGAAAAACACATCCAAACAGTGAAATCATTGCAAAATCAAACACTGAAGGCATATCACTATATCTTATAAGATTTAAACTTTATTTGTGAGGTTTATGTTATGGGACAGTAGAAAATTTTAAAAAATCAGAAAACAGCCGTATACTTGCTGAATGTGCACAAAAACAGACACAAATAGAAAAACACATCCAAACAGTGAAATCATTGCAAAATCAAACACTGAAGGCATATAATTATATCTTATAAGATTTTAACTTCATTTGTGAGGTTTATGTTACGGGACAGTAGAAAATTGAAAAAAATCAGAAAACAGCGTATACTTGCTGAATGCGCACAAAAACAGACACAAATAGAAAAGCACATCCAAACAGTGAAATCATTGCAAAATCAAACACTGAGGTTACAGAAGTATATCTTATAAGATGTTAACTTTATTTGTGAGGTTTATGTTATGGGACAGTAGAAAATTGAAAAAAATCAGAAAACAGCCGTATACTTGCTGAATGCGCACAAAAACAGACACAAATAGAGAAACACATCCAAACAGTGAAATCATTGCAAAATCAAACACTGAGGTTAAAGAAGTATATCTTATAAGATGTTAACTTTATTTGTGAGGTTTATGTTATGGGACAGTAGAAAATTGAAAAAAATCAGAAAACAGCCGTATACTTGCTGAATGTGCACAACAAAAGACACAAATAGAAAAACACATCCAAACAGTGAAATTATTGCAAAATCAAACACTGAGGTTACAGAAGTATATCTTATAAGATGTTTACTTTATTTGTGAGGTTTATGTTATGGGACAGTAGAAAATTGAAAAAAATCAGAAAACAGCCATATACTTGCTGAATGTGCACAAAAACAGACACACATAGAAAAACACATCCAAACAGTGAAATCATTGCAAAATCAAACACTGAGGTTACAGAAGTATATCTTATGAGATGTTAACTTTATTTGTGAGGTTTATGTTATGGAACAGTAGAAAATTGAAAAAAATCAGAAAACAGCCGTATACTTGCTGAATGTGCACAAAAACAGACACAAATAGAAAAACACATCCAAACAGTGAAATCATTGCAAAATCAAACACTGAAGGCATATAACTATATCTTATAAGATTTTAACTTTATTTGTGAGGTTTATGTTACGGGACAGTAGAAAATTGAAAAAAATCAGAAAACAGCCGTATACTTGCTGAATGTGCACAAAAACAGACACAAATAGAAAAACACATCCAAACAGTGAAATCATTGCAAAATCAAACACTGAGGATAAATAACTATATCTTATAAGATTTAAACTTTATTTGTGAGGTTTATGTTATGGGACAGTAGAAAATTGAAAAAAATCAGAAAACAGCCGTATACTTGCTGAATGTGCACAAAAACAGACACAAATAGAAAAACACATCCAAACAGTGAAATCATTGCAAAATCAAACACTGAGGTTACAGAAGTATATCTTATAAGATGTTGACTTTATTTGTGAGGTTTATGTTATGCGACAGTAGAAAATTGAAAAAAATCAGAAAACAGCCGTATACTTGCTGAACGTGCACAAAGACAGACACAAATAGAAAAACACATCCAAACAGTGAAATCATTGCAAAATCAAACACTGAAGGCATATAACTATATCTTATAAGATGTTAACTTTATTTATGAGGTTAATGTTACGGGACAATAGAAAATTGAAAAAAATCAGAAAACAGCCGTATACTTGCTGAATGTGCACAAAAACAGACACAAATAGAAAAACACATCCAAACAGTGAAATCATTGCACAATCAAACACTGAGGATAAATAACTATATCTTATAAGATTTAAACTTTATTTGTGAGGTTTATGTTATGGGACAGTAGAAAATTGAAAAAAATCAGAAAACAGCCGTATACTTGCTGAATGTGCACAAAAACAGTCACAAATAGAAAAACACATCCAAACAGTGAAATCATTGCAAAATCAAACACTGAGGTTACAGAAGTATATCTTATAAGATGTTAACTTTATTTGTGAGGTTTATGTTATGGGACAGTAGAAAATTGAAAAAAATCAGAAAACAGCCGTATACTTGCTGAATGTGCACAAAAACAGACACAAATAGAAAAACACATGCAAACAGTGAAATCATTGCAAAATCAAACACTGAGGTTACAGAAGTATATCTTATAAGATGTTTACTTCATTTGTGAGGTTTATGTTATGGGACAGTAGAAAATTGAAAAAAATCAGAAAACAGCCGTATACTTGCTGAATGCGCACAAAAACAGACACAAATAGAAAAACACATCCAAACAGTGAAATCATTGCAAAATCAAACACTGAAGGCATATAACTATATCTTATAAGATGTTAACTTTATTTGTGAGGTTTATGTTATGGGACAGTAGAAAATTGAAAAAAATCAGAAAACAGCCGTATACTTGCTGAATGTGCACAAAAACAGACACAAATAGAAAAACACATCCAAACAGTGAAATCATTGCAAAATCAAACACTGAGGTTACAGAAGTATATCTTATAAGATGTTAACTTTATTTGTGAGGTTTATGTTATGGGACAGTAGAAAATTGAAAAAAATCAGAAAACAGCCGTATACTTGCTGAATGTGCACAAAAACAGACACAAATAGAAAAACACATCCAAACAGTGAAATCATTGCAAAATCAAACACTGAAGGCATATAACTATATATTATAAGATGTTAACTTTATTTATGAGGTTTATGTTACGGGACAGTAGAAAATTGAAAAAAATCAGAAAACAGCCGTATACTTGCTGAATGCGCACAAAAACAGACACAAATAGAAAAACACATCCAAACAGTGAAATCATTGCAAAATCAAACACTGACGGCATATAACTATATCTTATAAGATTTTAACTTTATTTGTGAGGTTTATGTTACGGGACAGTAGAAAATTGAAAAAAATCAGAAAACAGCCGTATACTTGCTGAATGTGCACAAAAACAGACACAAATAGAAAAACACATCCAAACAGTGAAATCATTGCAAAATCAAACACTGAGGTTACAGAAGTATATCTTATAAGATGTTAACTTTATTTGTGAGGTTTATGTTATGGGACAGTAGAAAATTGAAAAAAATCAGAAAACAGCCGTATACTTGCTGAATGTGCACAACAAAAGACACAAATAGAAAAACACATCCAAACAGTGAAATTATTGCAAAATCAAACACTGAGGTTACAGAAGTATATCTTATAAGATGTTTACTTTATTTGTGAGGTTTATGTTATGGGACAGTAGAAAATTGAAAAAAATCAGAAAACAGCCATATACTTGCTGAATGTGCACAAAAACAGACACACATAGAAAAACACATCCAAACAGTGAAATCATTGCAAAATCAAACACTGAGGTTACAGAAGTATATCTTATGAGATGTTAACTTTATTTGTGAGGTTTATGTTATGGAACAGTAGAAAATTGAAAAAAATCAGAAAACAGCCGTATACTTGCTGAATGTGCACAAAAACAGACACAAATAGAAAAACACATCCAAACAGTGAAATCATTGCAAAATCAAACACTGAAGGCATATAACTATATCTTATAAGATTTTAACTTTATTTGTGAGGTTTATGTTACGGGACAGTAGAAAATTGAAAAAAATCAGAAAACAGCCGTATACTTGCTGAATGTGCACAAAAACAGACACAAATAGAAAAACACATCCAAACAGTGAAATCATTGCAAAATCAAACACTGAGGATAAATAACTATATCTTATAAGATTTAAACTTTATTTGTGAGGTTTATGTTATGGGACAGTAGAAAATTGAAAAAAATCAGAAAACAGCCGTATACTTGCTGAATGTGCACAAAAACAGACACAAATAGAAAAACACATCCAAACAGTGAAATCATTGCAAAATCAAACACTGAGGTTACAGAAGTATATCTTATAAGATGTTGACTTTATTTGTGAGGTTTATGTTATGCGACAGTAGAAAATTGAAAAAAATCAGAAAACAGCCGTATACTTGCTGAACGTGCACAAAGACAGACACAAATAGAAAAACACATCCAAACAGTGAAATCATTGCAAAATCAAACACTGAAGGCATATAACTATATCTTATAAGATGTTAACTTTATTTATGAGGTTAATGTTACGGGACAATAGAAAATTGAAAAAAATCAGAAAACAGCCGTATACTTGCTGAATGTGCACAAAAACAGACACAAATAGAAAAACACATCCAAACAGTGAAATCATTGCACAATCAAACACTGAGGATAAATAACTATATCTTATAAGATTTAAACTTTATTTGTGAGGTTTATGTTATGGGACAGTAGAAAATTGAAAAAAATCAGAAAACAGCCGTATACTTGCTGAATGTGCACAAAAACAGTCACAAATAGAAAAACACATCCAAACAGTGAAATCATTGCAAAATCAAACACTGAGGTTACAGAAGTATATCTTATAAGATGTTAACTTTATTTGTGAGGTTTATGTTATGGGACAGTAGAAAATTGAAAAAAATCAGAAAACAGCCGTATACTTGCTGAATGTGCACAAAAACAGACACAAATAGAAAAACACATCCAAACAGTGAAATCATTGCAAAATCAAACACTGAGGTTACAGAAGTATATCTTATAAGATGTTAACTTTATTTGTGAGGTTTATGTTATGGGACAGTAGAAAATTGAAAAAAATCAGAAAACAGCCGTATACTTGCTGAATGTGCACAAAAACAGACACAAATAGAAAAACACATCCAAACAGTGAAATCATTGCAAAATCAAACACTGAAGGCATATAACTATATATTATAAGATGTTAACTTTATTTATGAGGTTTATGTTACGGGACAGTAGAAAATTGAAAAAAATCAGAAAACAGCCGTATACTTGCTGAATGCGCACAAAAACAGACACAAATAGAAAAACACATCCAAACAGTGAAATCATTGCAAAATCAAACACTGACGGCATATAACTATATCTTATAAGATTTTAACTTTATTTGTGAGGTTTATGTTACGGGACAGTAGAAAATTGAAAAAAATCAGAAAACAGCCGTATACTTGCTGAATGTGCACAAAAACAGACACAAATAGAAAAACACATCCAAACAGTGAAATCATTGCAAAATCAAACACTGAGGTTACAGAAGTATATCTTATAAGATGTTAACTTTATTTGTGAGGTTTATGTTATGGGACAGTAGAAAATTGAAAAAAATCAGAAAACAGCCGTATACTTGCTGAATGTGCACAAAAACAGACACAAATAGAAAAACACATCCAAACAGTGAAATCATTGCAAAATCAAACACTGAAGGCATATAACTATATCTTATAAGATGTTAACTTTATTTGTGAGGTTTATGTTATGCGACAGTAGAAAATTGAAAAAAATCAGAAAACAGCCGTATACTTGCTGAATGTGCACAAAAACAGTCACAAATAGAAAAACACATCCAAACAGTGAAATCATTGCAAAATCAAACACTGAGGTTACAGAAGTATATATTATAAGATGTTAACTTTATTTGTGAGGTTTATGTTATGGGACAGTAGAAAATTGAAAAAATCAGAAAACAGCCGTATACTTGCTGAATGTGCACAAAAACAGACACAAATAGAAAAACACATCCAAACAGTGAAATCATTGCAAAATCAAACACTGAAGGCATATAACTATATCTTATAAGATTTTAACTTTATTTGTGAGGTTTATGTTACGGGACAGTAGAAAATTGAAAAAAATCAGAAAACAGCCGTATACTTGCTGAATGTGCACAAAAACAGACACAAATAGAAAAACACATCCAAACAGTGAAATCATTGCAAAATCAAACACTGAGGATAAATAACTATATCTTATAAGATTTAAACTTTATTTGTGAGGTTTATGTTATGGGACAGTAGAAAATTGAAAAAAATCAGAAAACAGCCGTATACTTGCTGAATGTGCACAAAAACAGACACAAATAGAAAAACACATCCAAACAGTGAAATCATTGCAAAATCAAACACTGAGGTTACAGAAGTATATCTTATAAGATGTTGACTTTATTTGTGAGGTTTATGTTATGCGACAGTAGAAAATTGAAAAAAATCAGAAAACAGCCGTATACTTGCTGAACGTGCACAAAGACAGACACAAATAGAAAAACACATCCAAACAGTGAAATCATTGCAAAATCAAACACTGAAGGCATATAACTATATCTTATAAGATGTTAACTTTATTTATGAGGTTAATGTTACGGGACAATAGAAAATTGAAAAAAATCAGAAAACAGCCGTATACTTGCTGAATGTGCACAAAAACAGACACAAATAGAAAAACACATCCAAACAGTGAAATCATTGCACAATCAAACACTGAGGATAAATAACTATATCTTATAAGATTTAAACTTTATTTGTGAGGTTTATGTTATGGGACAGTAGAAAATTGAAAAAAATCAGAAAACAGCCGTATACTTGCTGAATGTGCACAAAAACAGTCACAAATAGAAAAACACATCCAAACAGTGAAATCATTGCAAAATCAAACACTGAGGTTACAGAAGTATATCTTATAAGATGTTAACTTTATTTGTGAGGTTTATGTTATGGGACAGTAGAAAATTGAAAAAAATCAGAAAACAGCCGTATACTTGCTGAATGTGCACAAAAACAGACACAAATAGAAAAACACATGCAAACAGTGAAATCATTGCAAAATCAAACACTGAGGTTACAGAAGTATATCTTATAAGATGTTTACTTCATTTGTGAGGTTTATGTTATGGGACAGTAGAAAATTGAAAAAAATCAGAAAACAGCCGTATACTTGCTGAATGCGCACAAAAACAGACACAAATAGAAAAACACATCCAAACAGTGAAATCATTGCAAAATCAAACACTGAAGGCATATAACTATATCTTATAAGATGTTAACTTTATTTGTGAGGTTTATGTTATGGGACAGTAGAAAATTGAAAAAAATCAGAAAACAGCCGTATACTTGCTGAATGTGCACAAAAACAGACACAAATAGAAAAACACATCCAAACAGTGAAATCATTGCAAAATCAAACACTGAGGTTACAGAAGTATATCTTATAAGATGTTAACTTTATTTGTGAGGTTTATGTTATGGGACAGTAGAAAATTGAAAAAAATCAGAAAACAGCCGTATACTTGCTGAATGTGCACAAAAACAGACACAAATAGAAAAACACATCCAAACAGTGAAATCATTGCAAAATCAAACACTGAAGGCATATAACTATATATTATAAGATGTTAACTTTATTTATGAGGTTTATGTTACGGGACAGTAGAAAATTGAAAAAAATCAGAAAACAGCCGTATACTTGCTGAATGCGCACAAAAACAGACACAAATAGAAAAACACATCCAAACAGTGAAATCATTGCAAAATCAAACACTGACGGCATATAACTATATCTTATAAGATTTTAACTTTATTTGTGAGGTTTATGTTACGGGACAGTAGAAAATTGAAAAAAATCAGAAAACAGCCGTATACTTGCTGAATGTGCACAAAAACAGACACAAATAGAAAAACACATCCAAACAGTGAAATCATTGCAAAATCAAACACTGAGGTTACAGAAGTATATCTTATAAGATGTTAACTTTATTTGTGAGGTTTATGTTATGGGACAGTAGAAAATTGAAAAAAATCAGAAAACAGCCGTATACTTGCTGAATGTGCACAAAAACAGACACAAATAGAAAAACACATCCAAACAGTGAAATCATTGCAAAATCAAACACTGAAGGCATATAACTATATCTTATAAGATGTTAACTTTATTTGTGAGGTTTATGTTATGCGACAGTAGAAAATTGAAAAAAATCAGAAAACAGCCGTATACTTGCTGAATGTGCACAAAAACAGTCACAAATAGAAAAACACATCCAAACAGTGAAATCATTGCAAAATCAAACACTGAGGTTACAGAAGTATATATTATAAGATGTTAACTTTATTTGTGAGGTTTATGTTATGGGACAGTAGAAAATTGAAAAAATCAGAAAACAGCCGTATACTTGCTGAATGTGCACAAAAACAGACACAAATAGAAAAACACATCCAAACAGTGAAATCATTGCAAAATCAAACACTGAGGTTACAGAAGTATATCTTATAAGATGTTAACTTTATTTGTGAGGTTTATGTTATGGGACAGTAGAAAATTGAAAAAAATCAGAAAACAGCCGTATACTTGCTGAATGTGCACAAAAACAGACACAAATAGAAAAACACATCCAAACAGTGAAATCATTTCAAAATCAAACACTGAAGGCATATAACTATATCTTATAAGATTTTAACTTTATTTGTGAGGTTTATGTTACGGGACAGTAGAAATTGAAAAAAATCAGAAAACAGCCGTATACTTGCTGAATGCGCACAAAAACAGACACAAATAGAAAAACACATCCAAACAGTGAAATCATTGCAAAATCAAACACTGAGGTTACAGAAGTATATCTTATAAGATGTTAACTTTATTTGTGAGGTTTATGTTATGGGACAGTAGAAAATTGAAAAAAATCAGAAAACAGCCGTATACTTGCTGAATGTGCACAAAAACAGACACAAATAGAAAAACACATCCAAACAGTGAAATCATTGCAAAATCAAACACTGAAGGCATATAACTATATCTTATAAGATTTTAACTTTATTTGTGAGGTTTATGTTATGGGACAGTAGAAAATTGAAAAAAATCAGAAAACAGCCGTATACTTGCTGAATGTGCACAAAAACAGACACAAATAGAAAAACACATCCAAACAGTGAAATCATTGCAAAATCAAACACTGAAGGCATATAACTATATATTATAAGATGTTAACTTTATTTATGAGGTTTATGTTACGGGACAGTAGAAAATTGAAAAAAATCAGAAAACAGCCGTATACTTGCTGAATGCGCACAAAAACAGACACAAATAGAAAAACACATCCAAACAGTGAAATCATTGCAAAATCAAACACTGACGGCATATAACTATATCTTATAAGATTTTAACTTTATTTGTGAGGTTTATGTTACGGGACAGTAGAAAATTGAAAAAAATCAGAAAACAGCCGTATACTTGCTGAATGTGCACAAAAACAGACACAAATAGAAAAACACATCCAAACAGTGAAATCATTGCAAAATCAAACACTGAGGTTACAGAAGTATATCTTATAAGATGTTAACTTTATTTGTGAGGTTTATGTTATGGGACAGTAGAAAATTGAAAAAAATCAGAAAACAGCCGTATACTTGCTGAATGTGCACAAAAACAGACACAAATAGAAAAACACATCCAAACAGTGAAATCATTGCAAAATCAAACACTGAAGGCATATAACTATATCTTATAAGATGTTAACTTTATTTGTGAGGTTTATGTTATGCGACAGTAGAAAATTGAAAAAAATCAGAAAACAGCCGTATACTTGCTGAATGTGCACAAAAACAGTCACAAATAGAAAAACACATCCAAACAGTGAAATCATTGCAAAATCAAACACTGAGGTTACAGAAGTATATATTATAAGATGTTAACTTTATTTGTGAGGTTTATGTTATGGGACAGTAGAAAATTGAAAAAATCAGAAAACAGCCGTATACTTGCTGAATGTGCACAAAAACAGACACAAATAGAAAAACACATCCAAACAGTGAAATCATTGCAAAATCAAACACTGAGGTTACAGAAGTATATCTTATAAGATGTTAACTTTATTTGTGAGGTTTATGTTATGGGACAGTAGAAAATTGAAAAAAATCAGAAAACAGCCGTATACTTGCTGAATGTGCACAAAAACAGACACAAATAGAAAAACACATCCAAACAGTGAAATCATTTCAAAATCAAACACTGAAGGCATATAACTATATCTTATAAGATTTTAACTTTATTTGTGAGGTTTATGTTACGGGACAGTAGAAATTGAAAAAAATCAGAAAACAGCCGTATACTTGCTGAATGCGCACAAAAACAGACACAAATAGAAAAACACATCCAAACAGTGAAATCATTGCAAAATCAAACACTGAGGTTACAGAAGTATATCTTATAAGATGTTAACTTTATTTGTGAGGTTTATGTTATGGGACAGTAGAAAATTGAAAAAAATCAGAAAACAGCCGTATACTTGCTGAATGTGCACAAAAACAGACACAAATAGAAAAACACATCCAAACAGTGAAATCATTGCAAAATCAAACACTGAAGGCATATAACTATATCTTATAAGATTTTAACTTTATTTGTGAGGTTTATGTTATGGGACAGTAGAAAATTTTAAAAAATCAGAAAACAGCCGTATACTTGCTGAATGTGCACAAAAACAGACACAAATAGAAAAACACATCCAAACAGTGAAATCATTGCAAAATCAAACACTGAAGGCATATAATTATATCTTATAAGATTTTAACTTCATTTGTGAGGTTTATGTTACGGGACAGTAGAAAATTGAAAAAAATCAGAAAACAGCCGTATACTTGCTGAATGCGCACAAAAACAGACACAAATAGAAAAGCACATCCAAACAGTGAAATCATTGCAAAATCAAACACTGAGGTTACAGAAGTATATCTTATAAGATGTTAACTTTATTTGTGAGGTTTATGTTATGGGACAGTAGAAAATTGAAAAAAATCAGAAAACAGCCGTATACTTGCTGAATGCGCACAAAAACAGACACAAATAGAAAAACACATCCAAACAGTGAAATCATTGCAAAATCAAACACTGAGGTTAAAGAAGTATATCTTATAAGATGTTAACTTTATTTGTGAGGTTTATGTTATGGGACAGTAGAAAATTGAAAAAAATCAGAAAACAGCCGTATACTTGCTGAATGTGCACAACAAAAGACACAAATAGAAAAACACATCCAAACAGTGAAATTATTGCAAAATCAAACACTGAGGTTACAGAAGTATATCTTATAAGATGTTTACTTTATTTGTGAGGTTTATGTTATGGGACAGTAGAAAATTGAAAAAAATCAGAAAACAGCCATATACTTGCTGAATGTGCACAAAAACAGACACACATAGAAAAACACATCCAAACAGTGAAATCATTGCAAAATCAAACACTGAAGGCATATAACTATATCTTATAAGATTTTAACTTTATTTGTGAGGTTTATGTTACGGGACAGTAGAAAATTGAAAAAAATCAGAAAACAGCCGTATACTTGCTGAATGTGCACAAAAACAGACACAAATAGAAAAACACATCCAAACAGTGAAATCATTGCAAAATCAAACACTGAGGTTACAGAAGTATATCTTATAAGATGTTAACTTTATTTGTGAGGTTTATGTTATGGGACAGTAGAAAATTGAAAAAAATCAGAAAACAGCCGTATACTTGCTGAATGTGCACAAAAACAGACACAAATAGAAAAACACATCCAAACAGTGAAATCATTGCAAAATCAAACACTGAAGGCATATAACTATATCTTATAAGATGTTAACTTTATTTGTGAGGTTTATGTTATGCGACAGTAGAAAATTGAAAAAAATCAGAAAACAGCCGTATACTTGCTGAATGTGCACAAAAACAGTCACAAATAGAAAAACACATCCAAACAGTGAAATCATTGCAAAATCAAACACTGAGGTTACAGAAGTATATATTATAAGATGTTAACTTTATTTGTGAGGTTTATGTTATGGGACAGTAGAAAATTGAAAAAATCAGAAAACAGCCGTATACTTGCTGAATGTGCACAAAAACAGACACAAATAGAAAAACACATCCAAACAGTGAAATCATTGCAAAATCAAACACTGAGGTTACAGAAGTATATCTTATAAGATGTTAACTTTATTTGTGAGGTTTATGTTATGGGACAGTAGAAAATTGAAAAAAATCAGAAAACAGCCGTATACTTGCTGAATGTGCACAAAAACAGACACAAATAGAAAAACACATCCAAACAGTGAAATCATTTCAAAATCAAACACTGAAGGCATATAACTATATCTTATAAGATTTTAACTTTATTTGTGAGGTTTATGTTACGGGACAGTAGAAATTGAAAAAAATCAGAAAACAGCCGTATACTTGCTGAATGCGCACAAAAACAGACACAAATAGAAAAACACATCCAAACAGTGAAATCATTGCAAAATCAAACACTGAGGTTACAGAAGTATATCTTATAAGATGTTAACTTTATTTGTGAGGTTTATGTTATGGGACAGTAGAAAATTGAAAAAAATCAGAAAACAGCCGTATACTTGCTGAATGTGCACAAAAACAGACACAAATAGAAAAACACATCCAAACAGTGAAATCATTGCAAAATCAAACACTGAGGTTACAGAAGTATATCTTATAAGATGTTAACTTTATTTGTGAGGTTTATGTTATGGGACAATAGAAAATTGAAAAAATCAGAAAACAGCCGTATACTTGCTGAATGTGCACAAAAACAGACACAAATAGAAAAACACATCCAAACAGTGAAATCATTGCAAAATCAAACACTGAGGTTACAGAAGTATATCTTATAAGATGTTAACTTTATTTGTGAGGTTTATGTTATGGGACAGTAGAAAATTGAAAAAAATCAGAAAACAGCCGTATACTTGCTGAATGTGCACAAAAACAGACACAAATAGAAAAACCCATCCAAACAGTGAAATCATTTCAAAATCAAACACTGAAGGCATATAACTATATCTTATAAGATTTTAACTTTATTTGTGAGGTTTATGTTACGGGACAGTAGAAACTGAAAAAAATCAGAAAACAGCCGTATACTTGCTGAATGCGCACAAAAACAGACACAAATAGAAAAACACATCCAAACAGTGAAATCATTGCAAAATCAAACACTGAGGTTACAGAAGTATATCTTATAAGATGTTAACTTTATTTGTGAGGTTTATGTTATGGGACAGTAGAAAATTGAAAAAAATCAGAAAACAGCCGTATACTTGCTGAATGTGCACAAAAACAGACACAAATAGAAAAACACATCCAAACAGTGAAATCATTGCAAAATCAAACACTGAGGTTACAGAAGTATATCTTATAAGATGTTAACTTTATTTGTGAGGTTTATGTTATGGGACAGTAGAAAATTGAAAAAAATCAGAAAACAGCCGTATACTTGCTGAATGCGCACAAAAACAGACACAAATAGAAAAACACATCCAAACAGTGAAATCATTGCAAAATCAAACACTGAAGGCATATAACTATATCTTATAAGATTTTAACTTTATTTGTGAGGTTTATGTTATGGGACAGTAGAAAATTTTAAAAAATCAGAAAACAGCCGTATACTTGCTGAATGTGCACAAAAACAGACACAAATAGAAAAACACATCCAAACAGTGAAATCATTGCAAAATCAAACACTGAAGGCATATAATTATATCTTATAAGATTTTAACTTCATTTGTGAGGTTTATGTTACGGGACAGTAGAAAATTGAAAAAAATCAGAAAACAGCCGTATACTTGCTGAATGCGCACAAAAACAGACACAAATAGAAAAGCACATCCAAACAGTGAAATCATTGCAAAATCAAACACTGAGGTTACAGAAGTATATCTTATAAGATTTTAACTTTATTTGTGAGGTTTATGTTATGGGACAGTAGAAAATTGAAAAAAATCAGAAAACAGCCGTATACTTGCTGAATGCGCACAAAAACAGACACAAATAGAAAAACACATCCAAACAGTGAAATCATTGCAAAATCAAACACTGAGGTTAAAGAAGTATATCTTATAAGATGTTAACTTTATTTGTGAGGTTTATGTTATGGGACAGTAGAAAATTGAAAAAAATCAGAAAACAGCCGTATACTTGCTGAATGTGCACAACAAAAGACACAAATAGAAAAACACATCCAAACAGTGAAATTATTGCAAAATCAAACACTGAGGTTACAGAAGTATATCTTATAAGATGTTTACTTTATTTGTGAGGTTTATGTTATGGGACAGTAGAAAATTGAAAAAAATCAGAAAACAGCCATATACTTGCTGAATGTGCACAAAAACAGACACACATAGAAAAACACATCCAAACAGTGAAATCATTGCAAAATCAAACACTGAGGTTACAGAAGTATATCTTATGAGATGTTAACTTTATTTGTGAGGTTTATGTTATGGAACAGTAGAAAATTGAAAAAAATCAGAAAACAGCCGTATACTTGCTGAATGTGCACAAAAACAGACACAAATAGAAAAACACATCCAAACAGTGAAATCATTGCAAAATCAAACACTGAAGGCATATAACTATATCTTATAATATTTTAACTTTATTTGTGAGGTTTATGTTACGGGACAGTAGAAAATTGAAAAAAATCAGAAAACAGCCGTATACTTGCTGAATGTGCACAAAAACAGACACAAATAGAAAAACACATCCAAACAGTGAAATCATTGCAAAATCAAACACTGAGGATAAATAACTATATCTTATAAGATTTAAACTTTATTTGTGAGGTTTATGTTATGGGACAGTAGAAAATTGAAAAAAATCAGAAAACAGCCGTATACTTGCTGAATGTGCACAAAAACAGACACAAATAGAAAAACACATCCAAACAGTGAAATCATTGCAAAATCAAACACTGAGGTTACAGAAGTATATCTTATAAGATGTTGACTTTATTTGTGAGGTTTACGTTATGCGACAGTAGAAAATTGAAAAAAATCAGAAAACAGCCGTATACTTGCTGAACGTGCACAAAGACAGACACAAATAGAAAAACACATCCAAACAGTGAAATCATTGCAAAATCAAACACTGAAGGCATATAACTATATCTTATAAGATGTTAACTTTATTTATGAGGTTAATGTTACGGGACAATAGAAAATTGAAAAAAATCAGAAAACAGCCGTATACTTGCTGAATGTGCACAAAAACAGACACAAATAGAAAAACACATCCAAACAGTGAAATCATTGCAAAATCAAACACTGAGGATAAATAACTATATCTTATAAGATTTAAACTTTATTTGTGAGGTTTATGTTATGGGACAGTAGAAAATTGAAAAAAATCAGAAAACAGCCGTATACTTGCTGAATGTGCACAAAAACAGACACAAATAGAAAAACACATCCAAACAGTGAAATCATTGCAAAATCAAACACTGAGGTTACAGAAGTATATCTTATAAGATGTTAACTTTATTTGTGAGGTTTATGTTATGGGACAGTAGAAAATCGAAAAAATCAGAAAACAGCCGTATACTTGCTGAATGTGCACAAAAACAGACACAAATAGAAAAACACATCCAAACAGTGAAATCATTGCAAAATCAAACACTGAGGTTACAGAAGTATATCTTATAAGATGTTAACTTTATTTGTGAGGTTTATGTTATGGGACAGTAGAAAATTGAAAAAAATCAGAAAACAGCCGTATACTTGCTGAATGTGCACAAAAACAGACACAAATAGAAAAACACATCCAAACAGTGAAATCATTTCAAAATCAAACACTGAAGGCATATAACTATATCTTATAAGATTTTAACTTTATTTGTGAGGTTTATGTTACGGGACAGTAGAAATTGAAAAAAATCAGAAAACAGCCGTATACTTGCTGAATGCGCACAAAAACAGACACAAATAGAAAAACACATCCAAACAGTGAAATCATTGCAAAATCAAACACTGAGGTTACAGAAGTATATCTTATAAGATGTTAACTTTATTTGTGAGGTTTATGTTATGGGACAGTAGAAAATTGAAAAAAATCAGAAAACAGCCGTATACTTGCTGAATGTGCACAAAAACAGACACAAATAGAAAAACACATCCAAACAGTGAAATCATTGCAAAATCAAACACTGAAGGCATATAACTATATCTTATAAGATTTTAACTTTATTTGTGAGGTTTATGTTATGGGACAGTAGAAAATTTTAAAAAATCAGAAAACAGCCGTATACTTGCTGAATGTGCACAAAAACAGACACAAATAGAAAAACACATCCAAACAGTGAAATCATTGCAAAATCAAACACTGAAGGCATATAATTATATCTTATAAGATTTTAACTTCATTTGTGAGGTTTATGTTACGGGACAGTAGAAAATTGAAAAAAATCAGAAAACAGCCGTATACTTGCTGAATGCGCACAAAAACAGACACAAATAGAAAAGCACATCCAAACAGTGAAATCATTGCAAAATCAAACACTGAGGTTACAGAAGTATATCTTATAAGATGTTAACTTTATTTGTGAGGTTTATGTTATGGGACAGTAGAAAATTGAAAAAAATCAGAAAACAGCCGTATACTTGCTGAATGCGCACAAAAACAGACACAAATAGAAAAACACATCCAAACAGTGAAATCATTGCAAAATCAAACACTGAGGTTAAAGAAGTATATCTTATAAGATGTTAACTTTATTTGTGAGGTTTATGTTATGGGACAGTAGAAAATTGAAAAAAATCAGAAAACAGCCGTATACTTGCTGAATGTGCACAACAAAAGACACAAATAGAAAAACACATCCAAACAGTGAAATTATTGCAAAATCAAACACTGAGGTTACAGAAGTATATCTTATAAGATGTTTACTTTATTTGTGAGGTTTATGTTATGGGACAGTAGAAAATTGAAAAAAATCAGAAAACAGCCATATACTTGCTGAATGTGCACAAAAACAGACACACATAGAAAAACACATCCAAACAGTGAAATCATTGCAAAATCAAACACTGAAGGCATATAACTATATCTTATAAGATTTTAACTTTATTTGTGAGGTTTATGTTACGGGACAGTAGAAAATTGAAAAAAATCAGAAAACAGCCGTATACTTGCTGAATGTGCACAAAAACAGACACAAATAGAAAAACACATCCAAACAGTGAAATCATTGCAAAATCAAACACTGAGGTTACAGAAGTATATCTTATAAGATGTTAACTTTATTTGTGAGGTTTATGTTATGGGACAGTAGAAAATTGAAAAAAATCAGAAAACAGCCGTATACTTGCTGAATGTGCACAAAAACAGACACAAATAGAAAAACACATCCAAACAGTGAAATCATTGCAAAATCAAACACTGAAGGCATATAACTATATCTTATAAGATGTTAACTTTATTTGTGAGGTTTATGTTATGCGACAGTAGAAAATTGAAAAAAATCAGAAAACAGCCGTATACTTGCTGAATGTGCACAAAAACAGTCACAAATAGAAAAACACATCCAAACAGTGAAATCATTGCAAAATCAAACACTGAGGTTACAGAAGTATATATTATAAGATGTTAACTTTATTTGTGAGGTTTATGTTATGGGACAGTAGAAAATTGAAAAAATCAGAAAACAGCCGTATACTTGCTGAATGTGCACAAAAACAGACACAAATAGAAAAACACATCCAAACAGTGAAATCATTGCAAAATCAAACACTGAGGTTACAGAAGTATATCTTATAAGATGTTAACTTTATTTGTGAGGTTTATGTTATGGGACAGTAGAAAATTGAAAAAAATCAGAAAACAGCCGTATACTTGCTGAATGTGCACAAAAACAGACACAAATAGAAAAACACATCCAAACAGTGAAATCATTTCAAAATCAAACACTGAAGGCATATAACTATATCTTATAAGATTTTAACTTTATTTGTGAGGTTTATGTTACGGGACAGTAGAAATTGAAAAAAATCAGAAAACAGCCGTATACTTGCTGAATGCGCACAAAAACAGACACAAATAGAAAAACACATCCAAACAGTGAAATCATTGCAAAATCAAACACTGAGGTTACAGAAGTATATCTTATAAGATGTTAACTTTATTTGTGAGGTTTATGTTATGGGACAGTAGAAAATTGAAAAAAATCAGAAAACAGCCGTATACTTGCTGAATGTGCACAAAAACAGACACAAATAGAAAAACACATCCAAACAGTGAAATCATTGCAAAATCAAACACTGAGGTTACAGAAGTATATCTTATAAGATGTTAACTTTATTTGTGAGGTTTATGTTATGGGACAATAGAAAATTGAAAAAATCAGAAAACAGCCGTATACTTGCTGAATGTGCACAAAAACAGACACAAATAGAAAAACACATCCAAACAGTGAAATCATTGCAAAATCAAACACTGAGGTTACAGAAGTATATCTTATAAGATGTTAACTTTATTTGTGAGGTTTATGTTATGGGACAGTAGAAAATTGAAAAAAATCAGAAAACAGCCGTATACTTGCTGAATGTGCACAAAAACAGACACAAATAGAAAAACACATCCAAACAGTGAAATCATTTCAAAATCAAACACTGAAGGCATATAACTATATCTTATAAGATTTTAACTTTATTTGTGAGGTTTATGTTACGGGACAGTAGAAACTGAAAAAAATCAGAAAACAGCCGTATACTTGCTGAATGCGCACAAAAACAGACACAAATAGAAAAACACATCCAAACAGTGAAATCATTGCAAAATCAAACACTGAGGTTACAGAAGTATATCTTATAAGATGTTAACTTTATTTGTGAGGTTTATGTTATGGGACAGTAGAAAATTGAAAAAAATCAGAAAACAGCCGTATACTTGCTGAATGTGCACAAAAACAGACACAAATAGAAAAACACATCCAAACAGTGAAATCATTGCAAAATCAAACACTGAGGTTACAGAAGTATATCTTATAAGATGTTAACTTTATTTGTGAGGTTTATGTTATGGGACAGTAGAAAATTGAAAAAAATCAGAAAACAGCCGTATACTTGCTGAATGCGCACAAAAACAGACACAAATAGAAAAACACATCCAAACAGTGAAATCATTGCAAAATCAAACACTGAAGGCATATAACTATATCTTATAAGATTTTAACTTTATTTGTGAGGTTTATGTTATGGGACAGTAGAAAATTTTAAAAAATCAGAAAACAGCCGTATACTTGCTGAATGTGCACAAAAACAGACACAAATAGAAAAACACATCCAAACAGTGAAATCATTGCAAAATCAAACACTGAAGGCATATAATTATATCTTATAAGATTTTAACTTCATTTGTGAGGTTTATGTTACGGGACAGTAGAAAATTGAAAAAAATCAGAAAACAGCCGTATACTTGCTGAATGCGCACAAAAACAGACACAAATAGAAAAGCACATCCAAACAGTGAAATCATTGCAAAATCAAACACTGAGGTTACAGAAGTATATCTTATAAGATTTTAACTTTATTTGTGAGGTTTATGTTATGGGACAGTAGAAAATTGAAAAAAATCAGAAAACAGCCGTATACTTGCTGAATGCGCACAAAAACAGACACAAATAGAAAAACACATCCAAACAGTGAAATCATTGCAAAATCAAACACTGAGGTTAAAGAAGTATATCTTATAAGATGTTAACTTTATTTGTGAGGTTTATGTTATGGGACAGTAGAAAATTGAAAAAAATCAGAAAACAGCCGTATACTTGCTGAATGTGCACAACAAAAGACACAAATAGAAAAACACATCCAAACAGTGAAATTATTGCAAAATCAAACACTGAGGTTACAGAAGTATATCTTATAAGATGTTTACTTTATTTGTGAGGTTTATGTTATGGGACAGTAGAAAATTGAAAAAAATCAGAAAACAGCCATATACTTGCTGAATGTGCACAAAAACAGACACACATAGAAAAACACATCCAAACAGTGAAATCATTGCAAAATCAAACACTGAGGTTACAGAAGTATATCTTATGAGATGTTAACTTTATTTGTGAGGTTTATGTTATGGAACAGTAGAAAATTGAAAAAAATCAGAAAACAGCCGTATACTTGCTGAATGTGCACAAAAACAGACACAAATAGAAAAACACATCCAAACAGTGAAATCATTGCAAAATCAAACACTGAAGGCATATAACTATATCTTATAATATTTTAACTTTATTTGTGAGGTTTATGTTACGGGACAGTAGAAAATTGAAAAAAATCAGAAAACAGCCGTATACTTGCTGAATGTGCACAAAAACAGACACAAATAGAAAAACACATCCAAACAGTGAAATCATTGCAAAATCAAACACTGAGGATAAATAACTATATCTTATAAGATTTAAACTTTATTTGTGAGGTTTATGTTATGGGACAGTAGAAAATTGAAAAAAATCAGAAAACAGCCGTATACTTGCTGAATGTGCACAAAAACAGACACAAATAGAAAAACACATCCAAACAGTGAAATCATTGCAAAATCAAACACTGAGGTTACAGAAGTATATCTTATAAGATGTTGACTTTATTTGTGAGGTTTACGTTATGCGACAGTAGAAAATTGAAAAAAATCAGAAAACAGCCGTATACTTGCTGAACGTGCACAAAGACAGACACAAATAGAAAAACACATCCAAACAGTGAAATCATTGCAAAATCAAACACTGAAGGCATATAACTATATCTTATAAGATGTTAACTTTATTTATGAGGTTAATGTTACGGGACAATAGAAAATTGAAAAAAATCAGAAAACAGCCGTATACTTGCTGAATGTGCACAAAAACAGACACAAATAGAAAAACACATCCAAACAGTGAAATCATTGCAAAATCAAACACTGAGGATAAATAACTATATCTTATAAGATTTAAACTTTATTTGTGAGGTTTATGTTATGGGACAGTAGAAAATTGAAAAAAATCAGAAAACAGCCGTATACTTGCTGAATGTGCACAAAAACAGACACAAATAGAAAAACACATCCAAACAGTGAAATCATTGCAAAATCAAACACTGAGGTTACAGAAGTATATCTTATAAGATGTTAACTTTATTTGTGAGGTTTATGTTATGGGACAGTAGAAAATCGAAAAAATCAGAAAACAGCCGTATACTTGCTGAATGTGCACAAAAACAGACACAAATAGAAAAACACATCCAAACAGTGAAATCATTGCAAAATCAAACACTGAGGTTACAGAAGTATATCTTATAAGATGTTAACTTTATTTGTGAGGTTTATGTTATGGGACAGTAGAAAATTGAAAAAAATCAGAAAACAGCCGTATACTTGCTGAATGTGCACAAAAACAGACACAAATAGAAAAACACATCCAAACAGTGAAATCATTGCAAAATCAAACACTGAAGGCATATAACTATATCTTATAAGATGTTAACTTTATTTGTGAGGTTTATGTTATGGGACAGTAGAAAATTGAAAAAAATCAGAAAACAGCCGTATACTTGCTGAATGTGCACAAAAACAGACACAAATAGAAAAACACATCCAAACAGTGAAATCATTGCAAAATCAAACACTGAGGATAAATAACTATATCTTATAAGATTTTAACTTTATTTGTGAGGTTTATGTTATGGGACAGTAGAAAATTGAAAAAAATCAGAAAACAGCCGTATACTTGCTGAATGTGCACAAACACAGACACACATAGAAAAACACATCCAAACAGTGAAATCATTGCAAAATCAAACACTGAGGTTACAGAAGTATATCTTATAAGATTTTAACTTTATTTGTGAGGTTTATGTTATGGGACAGTAGAAAATTTTAAAAAATCAGAAAACAGCCGTATACTTGCTGAATGTGCACAAAAACAGACACAAATAGAAAAACACATCCAAACAGTGAAATCATTGCAAAATCAAACACTGAAGGCATATAATTATATCTTATAAGATTTTAACTTCATTTGTGAGGTTTATGTTACGGGACAGTAGAAAATTGAAAAAAATCAGAAAACAGCCGTATACTTGCTGAATGCGCACAAAAACAGACACAAATAGAAAAGCACATCCAAACAGTGAAATCATTGCAAAATCAAACACTGAGGTTACAGAAGTATATCTTATAAGATGTTAACTTTATTTGTGAGGTTTATGTTATGGGACAGTAGAAAATTGAAAAAAATCAGAAAACAGCCGTATACTTGCTGAATGCGCACAAAAACAGACACAAATAGAAAAACACATCCAAACAGTGAAATCATTGCAAAATCAAACACTGAGGTTAAAGAAGTATATCTTATAAGATGTTAACTTTATTTGTGAGGTTTATGTTATGGGACAGTAGAAAATTGAAAAAAATCAGAAAACAGCCGTATACTTGCTGAATGTGCACAACAAAAGACACAAATAGAAAAACACATCCAAACAGTGAAATTATTGCAAAATCAAACACTGAGGTTACAGAAGTATATCTTATAAGATGTTTACTTTATTTGTGAGGTTTATGTTATGGGACAGTAGAAAATTGAAAAAAATCAGAAAACAGCCATATACTTGCTGAATGTGCACAAAAACAGACACACATAGAAAAACACATCCAAACAGTGAAATCATTGCAAAATCAAACACTGAGGTTACAGAAGTATATCTTATGAGATGTTAACTTTATTTGTGAGGTTTATGTTATGGAACAGTAGAAAATTGAAAAAAATCAGAAAACAGCCGTATACTTGCTGAATGTGCACAAAAACAGACACAAATAGAAAAACACATCCAAACAGTGAAATCATTGCAAAATCAAACACTGAAGGCATATAACTATATCTTATACGATTTTAACTTTATTTGTGAGGTTTATGTTACGGGACAGTAGAAAATTGAAAAAAATCAGAAAACAGCCGTATACTTGCTGAATGTGCACAAAAACAGACACAAATAGAAAAACACATCCAAACAGTGAAATCATTGCAAAATCAAACACTGAGGATAAATAACTATATCTTATAAGATTTAAACTTTATTTGTGAGGTTTATGTTATGGGACAGTAGAAAATTGAAAAAAATCAGAAAACAGCCGTATACTTGCTGAATGTGCACAAAAACAGACACAAATAGAAAAACACATCCAAACAGTGAAATCATTGCAAAATCAAACACTGCGGTTACAGAAGTATATCTTATAAGATGTTGACTTTATTTGTGAGGTTTATGTTATGCGACAGTAGAAAATTGAAAAAAATCAGAAAACAGCCGTATACTTGCTGAACGTGCACAAAGACAGACACAAATAGAAAAACACATCCAAACAGTGAAATCATTGCAAAATCAAACACTGAAGGCATATAACTATATCTTATAAGATGTTAACTTTATTTATGAGGTTAATGTTACGGGACAATAGAAAATTGAAAAAAATCAGAAAACAGCCGTATACTTGCTGAATGTGCACAAAAACAGACACAAATAGAAAAACACATCCAAACAGTGAAATCATTGCAAAATCAAACACTGAGGATAAATAACTATATCTTATAAGATTTAAACTTTATTTGTGAGGTTTATGTTATGGGACAGTAGAAAATTGAAAAAAATCAGAAAACAGCCGTATACTTGCTGAATGTGCACAAAAACAGACACAAATAGAAAAACACATCCAAACAGTGAAATCATTGCAAAATCAAACACTGAAGGCATATAACTATATCTTATAAGATGTTAACTTTATTTATGAGGTTAATGTTACGGGACAATAGAAAATTGAAAAAAATCAGAAAACAGCCGTATACTTGCTGAATGTGCACAAAAACAGACACAAATAGAAAAACACATCCAAACAGTGAAATCATTGCAAAATCAAACACTGAGGATAAATAACTATATCTTATAAGATTTAAACTTTATTTGTGAGGTTTATGTTATGGGACAGTAGAAAATTGAAAAAAATCAGAAAACAGCCGTATACTTGCTGAATGTGCACAAAAACAGACACAAATAGAAAAACACATCCAAACAGTGAAATCATTGCAAAATCAAACACTGAGGTTACAGAAGTATATCTTATAAGATGTTAACTTTATTTGTGAGGTTTATGTTATGGGACAGTAGAAAATCGAAAAAATCAGAAAACAGCCGTATACTTGCTGAATGTGCACAAAAACAGACACAAATAGAAAAACACATCCAAACAGTGAAATCATTGCAAAATCAAACACTGAGGTTACAGAAGTATATCTTATAAGATGTTAACTTTATTTGTGAGGTTTATGTTATGGGACAGTAGAAAATTGAAAAAAATCAGAAAACAGCCGTATACTTGCTGAATGTGCACAAAAACAGACACAAATAGAAAAACACATCCAAACAGTGAAATCATTTCAAAATCAAACACTGAAGGCATATAACTATATCTTATAAGATTTTAACTTTATTTGTGAGGTTTATGTTACGGGACAGTAGAAAATTGAAAAAAATCAGAAAACAGCCGTATACTTGCTGAATGTGCACAAAAACAGACACAAATAGAAAAACACATCCAAACAGTGAAATCATTGCAAAATCAAACACTGAGGTTAAAGAAGTATATCTTATAAGATGTTAACTTTATTTGTGAGGTTTATGTTATGGGACAGTAGAAAATTGAAAAAAATCAGAAAACAGCCGTATACTTGCTGAATGTGCACAAAAACAGACACAAATAGAAAAACACATCCAAACAGTGAAATCATTGCAAAATCAAACACTGAGGTTACAGAAGTATATCTTATAAGATGTTTACTTTATTTGTGAGGTTTATGTTATGGGACAGTAGAAAATAGAAAAAAATCAGAAAACAGCCATATACTTGCTGAATGTGCACAAAAACAGACACACATAGAAAAACACATCCAAACAGTGAAATCATTGCAAAATCAAACACTGAGGTTACAGAAGTATATCTTATGAGATGTTAACTTTATTTGTGAGGTTTATGTTATGGAACAGTAGAAAATTGAAAAAAATCAGAAAACAGCCGTATACTTGCTGAATGTGCACAAAAACAGACACAAATAGAAAAACACATCCAAACAGTGAAATCATTGCAAAATCAAACACTGAAGGCATATAACTATATCTTATAAGATTTTAACTTTATTTGTGAGGTTTATGTTACGGGACAGTAGAAAATTGAAAAAAATCAGAAAACAGCCGTATACTTGCTGAATGTGCACAAAAACAGACACAAATAGAAAAACACATCCAAACAGTGAAATCATTGCAAAATCAAACACTGAGGATAAATAACTATATCTTATAAGATTTAAACTTTATTTGTGAGGTTTATGTTATGGGACAGTAGAAAATTGAAAAAAATCAGAAAACAGCCGTATACTTGCTGAATGTGCACAAAAACAGACACAAATAGAAAAACACATCCAAACAGTGAAATCATTGCAAAATCAAACACTGAGGTTACAGAAGTATATCTTATAAGATGTTGACTTTATTTGTGAGGTTTATGTTATGCGACAGTAGAAAATTGAAAAAAATCAGAAAACAGCCGTATACTTGCTGAACGTGCACAAAGACAGACACAAATAGAAAAACACATCCAAACAGTGAAATCATTGCAAAATCAAACACTGAAGGCATATAACTATATCTTATAAGATGTTAACTTTATTTATGAGGTTAATGTTACGGGACAATAGAAAATTGAAAAAAATCAGAAAACAGCCGTATACTTGCTGAATGTGCACAAAAACAGACACAAATAGAAAAACACATCCAAACAGTGAAATCATTGCAAAATCAAACACTGAGGATAAATAACTATATCTTATAAGATTTAAACTTTATTTGTGAGGTTTATGTTATGGGACAGTAGAAAATTGAAAAAAATCAGAAAACAGCCGTATACTTGCTGAATGTGCACAAAAACAGACACAAATAGAAAAACACATCCAAACAGTGAAATCATTGCAAAATCAAACACTGAAGGCATATAACTATATCTTATAAGATGTTAACTTTATTTATGAGGTTAATGTTACGGGACAATAGAAAATTGAAAAAAATCAGAAAACAGCCGTATACTTGCTGAATGTGCACAAAAACAGACACAAATAGAAAAACACATCCAAACAGTGAAATCATTGCAAAATCAAACACTGAGGATAAATAACTATATCTTATAAGATTTAAACTTTATTTGTGAGGTTTATGTTATGGGACAGTAGAAAATTGAAAAAAATCAGAAAACAGCCGTATACTTGCTGAATGTGCACAAAAACAGACACAAATAGAAAAACACATCCAAACAGTGAAATCATTGCAAAATCAAACACTGAGGTTACAGAAGTATATCTTATAAGATGTTAACTTTATTTGTGAGGTTTATGTTATGGGACAGTAGAAAATCGAAAAAATCAGAAAACAGCCGTATACTTGCTGAATGTGCACAAAAACAGACACAAATAGAAAAACACATCCAAACAGTGAAATCATTGCAAAATCAAACACTGAGGTTACAGAAGTATATCTTATAAGATGTTAACTTTATTTGTGAGGTTTATGTTATGGGACAGTAGAAAATTGAAAAAAATCAGAAAACAGCCGTATACTTGCTGAATGTGCACAAAAACAGACACAAATAGAAAAACACATCCAAACAGTGAAATCATTTCAAAATCAAACACTGAAGGCATATAACTATATCTTATAAGATTTTAACTTTATTTGTGAGGTTTATGTTACGGGACAGTAGAAAATTGAAAAAAATCAGAAAACAGCCGTATACTTGCTGAATGTGCACAAAAACAGACACAAATAGAAAAACACATCCAAACAGTGAAATCATTGCAAAATCAAACACTGAGGTTAAAGAAGTATATCTTATAAGATGTTAACTTTATTTGTGAGGTTTATGTTATGGGACAGTAGAAAATTGAAAAAAATCAGAAAACAGCCGTATACTTGCTGAATGTGCACAAAAACAGACACAAATAGAAAAACACATCCAAACAGTGAAATCATTGCAAAATCAAACACTGAGGTTACAGAAGTATATCTTATGAGATGTTAACTTTATTTGTGAGGTTTATGTTATGGAACAGTAGAAAATTGAAAAAAATCAGAAAACAGCCGTATACTTGCTGAATGTGCACAAAAACAGACACAAATAGAAAAACACATCCAAACAGTGAAATCATTGCAAAATCAAACACTGAAGGCATATAACTATATCTTATAAGATTTTAACTTTATTTGTGAGGTTTATGTTACGGGACAGTAGAAAATTGAAAAAAATCAGAAAACAGCCGTATACTTGCTGAATGTGCACAAAAACAGACACAAATAGAAAAACACATCCAAACAGTGAAATCATTGCAAAATCAAACACTGAGGATAAATAACTATATCTTATAAGATTTAAACTTTATTTGTGAGGTTTATGTTATGGGACAGTAGAAAATTGAAAAAAATCAGAAAACAGCCGTATACTTGCTGAATGTGCACAAAAACAGACACAAATAGAAAAACACATCCAAACAGTGAAATCATTGCAAAATCAAACACTGAGGTTACAGAAGTATATCTTATAAGATGTTGACTTTATTTGTGAGGTTTATGTTATGCGACAGTAGAAAATTGAAAAAAATCAGAAAACAGCCGTATACTTGCTGAACGTGCACAAAGACAGACACAAATAGAAAAACACATCCAAACAGTGAAATCATTGCAAAATCAAACACTGAAGGCATATAACTATATCTTATAAGATGTTAACTTTATTTATGAGGTTAATGTTACGGGACAATAGAAAATTGAAAAAAATCAGAAAACAGCCGTATACTTGCTGAATGTGCACAAAAACAGACACAAATAGAAAAACACATCCAAACAGTGAAATCATTGCAAAATCAAACACTGAGGTTACAGAAGTATATCTTATAAGATGTTTACTTTATTTGTGAGGTTTATGTTATGGGACAGTAGAAAATTGAAAAAAATCAGAAAACAGCCATATACTTGCTGAATGTGCACAAAAACAGACACACATAGAAAAACACATCCAAACAGTGAAATCATTGCAAAATCAAACACTGAGGTTACAGAAGTATATCTTATGAGATGTTAACTTTATTTGTGAGGTTTATGTTATGGAACAGTAGAAAATTGAAAAAAATCAGAAAACAGCCGTATACTTGCTGAATGTGCACAAAAACAGACACAAATAGAAAAACACATCCAAACAGTGAAATCATTGCAAAATCAAACACTGAAGGCATATAAATATATCTTATAAGATTTTAACTTTATTTGGGAGGTTTATGTTACGGGACAGTAGAAAATTGAAAAAAATCAGAAAACAGCCGTATACTTGCTGAATGCGCACAAAAACAGACACAAATAGAAAAACACATCCAAACAGTGAAATCATTGCAAAAACAAACACTGAAAGCATATAACTATATCTTATAAGATTTTAACTTTATTTGTGAGGTTTATGTTACGGGACAGTAGAAAATTGAAAAAAATCAGAAAACAGCCGTATACTTGCTGAATGTGCACAAAAACAGACACAAATAGAAAAACACATCCAAACAGTGAAATCATTGCAAAATCAAACACTGAGGATAAATAACTATATCTTATAAGATTTAAACTTTATTTGTGAGGTTTATGTTATGGGACAGTAGAAAATTGAAAAAAATCAGAAAACAGCCGTATACTTGCTGAATGTGCACAAAAACAGACACAAATAGAAAAACACATCCAAACAGTGAAATCATTGCAAAATCAAACACTGAGGTTACAGAAGTATATCTTATAAGATGTTGACTTTATTTGTGAGGTTTATGTTATGCGACAGTAGAAAATTGAAAAAAATCAGAAAACAGCCGTATACTTGCTGAACGTGCACAAAGACAGACACAAATAGAAAAACACATCCAAACAGTGAAATCATTGCAAAATCAAACACTGAAGGCATATAACTATATCTTATAAGATGTTAACTTTATTTATGAGGTTAATGTTACGGGACAATAGAAAATTGAAAAAAATCAGAAAACAGCCGTATACTTGCTGAATGCGCACAAAAACAGACACAAATAGAAAAACACATCCAAACAGTGAAATCATTGCAAAATCAAACACTGAAAGCATATAACTATATCTTATAAGATTTTAACTTTATTTGTGAGGTTTATGTTACGGGACAGTAGAAAATTGAAAAAAAATCAGAAAACAGCCGTATACTTGCTGAATGTGCACAAAAACAGACACAAATAGGAAAACACATCCAAACAGTGAAATCATTGCAAAATCAAACACTGAGGATAAATAACTATATCTTATAAGATTTAAACTTTATTTGTGAGGTTTATGTTATGGGACAGTAGAAAATTGAAAAAAATCAGAAAACAGCCGTATACTTGCTGAATGTGCACAAAAACAGACACAAATAGAAAAACACATCCAAACAGTGAAATCATTGCAAAATCAAACACTGAGGTTACAGAAGTATATCTTATAAGATGTTGACTTTATTTGTGAGGTTTATGTTATGCGACAGTAGAAAATTGAAAAAAATCAGAAAACAGCCGTATACTTGCTGAACGTGCACAAAGACAGACACAAATAGAAAAACACATCCAAACAGTGAAATCATTGCAAAATCAAACACTGAAGGCATATAACTATATCTTATAAGATGTTAACTTTATTTATGAGGTTAATGTTACGGGACAATAGAAAATTGAAAAAAATCAGAAAACAGCCGTATACTTGCTGAATGTGCACAAAAACAGACACAAATAGAAAAACACATCCAAACAGTGAAATCATTGCAAAATCAAACACTGAGGTTACAGAAGTATATCTTATAAGATGTTAACTTTATTTGTGAGGTTTATGTTATGGGACAGTAGAAAATTGAAAAAAATCAGAAAACAGCCGTATACTTGCTGAATGTGCACAAAAACAGACACAAATAGAAAAACACATCCAAACAGTGAAATCATTTCAAAATCAAACACTGAAGGCATATAACTATATCTTATAAGATTTTAACTTTATTTGTGAGGTTTATGTTACGGGACAGTAGAAAATTGAAAAAAATCAGAAAACAGCCGTATACTTGCTGAATGCGCACAAAAACAGACACAAATAGAAAAACACATCCAAACAGTGAAATCATTGCAAAATCAAACACTGAGGATAAATAACTATATCTTATAAGATTTTAACTTTATTTGTGAGGTTTATGTTATGGGACAGTAGAAAATTGAAAAAAATCAGAAAACAGCCGTATACTTGCTGAATGTGCACAAACACAGACACACATAGAAAAACACATCCAAACAGTGAAATCATTGCAAAATCAAACACTGAGGATAAATAACTATATCTTATAAGATTTAAACTTTATTTGTGAGGTTTATGTTATGGGACAGTAGAAAATTGAAAAAAATCAGAAAACAGCCGTATACTTGCTGAATGTGCACAAAAACAGACACAAATAGAAAAACACATCCAAACAGTGAAATCATTGCAAAATCAAACACTGAGGTTACAGAAGTATATCTTATAAGATGTTGACTTTATTTGTGAGGTTTATGTTATGCGACAGTAGAAAATTGAAAAAAATCAGAAAACAGCCGTATACTTGCTGAACGTGCACAAAGACAGACACAAATAGAAAAACACATCCAAACAGTGAAATCATTGCAAAATCAAACACTGAAGGCATATAACTATATCTTATAAGATGTTAACTTTATTTATGAGGTTAATGTTACGGGACAATAGAAAATTGAAAAAAATCAGAAAACAGCCGTATACTTGCTGAATGCGCACAAAAACAGACACAAATAGAAAAACACATCCAAACAGTGAAATCATTGCAAAATCAAACACTGAAAGCATATAACTATATCTTATAAGATTTTAACTTTATTTGTGAGGTTTATGTTACGGGACAGTAGAAAATTGAAAAAAATCAGAAAACAGCCGTATACTTGCTGAATGTGCACAAAAACAGACACAAATAGAAAAACACATCCAAACAGTGAAATCATTGCAAAATCAAACACTGAGGATAAATAACTATATCTTATAAGATTTAAACTTTATTTGTGAGGTTTATGTTATGGGACAGTAGAAAATTGAAAAAAATCAGAAAACAGCCGTATACTTGCTGAATGTGCACAAAAACAGACACAAATAGAAAAACACATCCAAACAGTGAAATCATTGCAAAATCAAACACTGAGGTTACAGAAGTATATCTTATAAGATGTTGACTTTATTTGTGAGGTTTATGTTATGCGACAGTAGAAAATTGAAAAAAATCAGAAAACAGCCGTATACTTGCTGAACGTGCACAAAGACAGACACAAATAGAAAAACACATCCAAACAGTGAAATCATTGCAAAATCAAACACTGAAGGCATATAACTATATCTTATAAGATGTTAACTTTATTTATGAGGTTAATGTTACGGGACAATAGAAAATTGAAAAAAATCAGAAAACAGCCGTATACTTGCTGAATGTGCACAAAAACAGACACAAATAGAAAAACACATCCAAACAGTGAAATCATTGCAAAATCAAACACTGAGGTTACAGAAGTATATCTTATAAGATGTTAACTTTATTTGTGAGGTTTATGTTATGGGACAGTAGAAAATTGAAAAAAATCAGAAAACAGCCGTATACTTGCTGAATGTGCACAAAAACAGACACAAATAGAAAAACACATCCAAACAGTGAAATCATTTCAAAATCAAACACTGAAGGCATATAACTATATCTTATAAGATTTTAACTTTATTTGTGAGGTTTATGTTACGGGACAGTAGAAAATTGAAAAAAATCAGAAAACAGCCGTATACTTGCTGAATGCGCACAAAAACAGACACAAATAGAAAAACACATCCAAACAGTGAAATCATTGCAAAATCAAACACTGAGGATAAATAACTATATCTTATAAGATTTTAACTTTATTTGTGAGGTTTATGTTATGGGACAGTAGAAAATTGAAAAAAATCAGAAAACAGCCGTATACTTGCTGAATGTGCACAAACACAGACACACATAGAAAAACACATCCTAACAGTGAAATCATTGCAAAATCAAACACTGAGGTTACAGAAGTATATCTTATGAGATGTTAACTTTATTTGTGAGGTTTATGTTATAGAACAGTAGAAAATTGAAAAAAATCAGAAAACAGCCGTATACTTGCTGAATGTGCACAAAAACAGACACAAATAGAAAAACACATCCAAACAGTGAAATCATTGCAAAATCAAACACTGAAGGCATATAACTATATCTTATAAGATGTTAACTTTATTTATGAGGTTTATGTTACGGGACAATAGAAAATTGAAAAAAATCAGAAAACAGCCGTATACTTGCTGAATGTGCACAACAAAAGACACAAATAGAAAAACACATCCAAACAGTGAAATCATTGCAAAATCAAACACTGAGGTTACAGAAGTATATCTTAAAAGATGTTAACTTTATTTGTGAGGTTTATGTTATGGGACAGTAGAAAATTGAAAAAAAATCAGAAAACAGCCGTATACTTGCTGAATGTGCACAAAAACAGTCACGAATAGAAAAACACATCCAAACAGTGAAATCATTGCAAAATCAAACACTGAAGGCATATAACTATATCTTATAAGATTTTAACTTTATTTGTGAGGTTTATGTTACGGGACAGTAGAAAATTGAAAAAAATCAGAAAACAGCCGTATACTTGCTGAATGCGCACAAAAACAGACACAAATAGAAAAACACATCCAAACAGTGAAATCATTGCAAAATCAAACACTGAGGTTACAGAAGTATATCTTATAAGATGTTAACTTTATTTGTGAGGTTTATGTTATGGGACAGTAGAAAATTGAAAAAAATCAGAAAACAGCCGTATACTTGCTGAATGTGCACAAAAACAGACACAAATAGAAAAACACATCCAAACAGTGAAATCATTGCAAAATCAAACACTGAGGATAAATAACTATATCTTATAAGATTTTAACTTTATTTGTGAGGTTTATGTTATGGGACAGTAGAAAATTGAAAAAAATCAGAAAACAGCCGTATACTTGCTGAATGTGCACAAACACAGACACACATAGAAAAACACATCCAAACAGTGAAATCATTGCAAAATCAAACACTGAAGGCATATAACTATATCTTATAAGATGTTAACTTTATTTATGAGGTTTATGTTACGGGACAATAGAAAATTGAAAAAAATCAGAAAACAGCTGTATACTTGCTGAATGTGCACAACAAAAGACACAAATAGAAAAACACATCCAAACAGTGAAATCATTGCAAAATCAAACACTGAGGATAAATAACTATATCTTATAAGATTTAAACTTTATTTGTGAGGTTTATGTTATGGGACAGTAGAAAATTGAAAAAAATCAGAAAACAGCCGTATACTTGCTGAATGTGCACAAAAACAGACACAAATAGAAAAACACATCCAAACAGTGAAATCATTGCAAAATCAAACACTGAGGTTACAGAAGTATATCTTATAAGATGTTGACTTTATTTGTGAGGTTTATGTTATCGGACAGTAGAAAATTGAAAAAATCAGAAAACAGCCGTATACTTGCTGAATGTGCACAAAAACAGACACAAATAGAAAAACACATCCAAACAGTGAAATCATTGCAAAATCAAACACTGAGGTTACAGAAGTATATCTTATAAGATGTTAACTTTATTTGTGAGGTTTATGTTATGGGACAGTAGAAAATTGAAAAAAATCAGAAAACAGCCGTATACTTGCTGAATGTGCACAAAAACAGACACAAATAGAAAAACACATCCAAACAGTGAAATCATTTCAAAATCAAACACTGAAGGCATATAACTATATCTTATAAGATTTTAACTTTATTTGTGAGGTTTATGTTACGGGACAGTAGAAAATTGAAAAAAATCAGAAAACAGCCGTATACTTGCTGAATGCGCACAAAAACAGACACAAATAGAAAAACACATCCAAACAGTGAAATCATTGCAAAATCATACACTGAAGGCATATAACTATATCTTATAAGATTTTTACTTTATTTGTGAGGTTTATGTTATGGGACAGTAGAAAATTGAAAAAAATCAGAAAACAGCCGTATACTTGCTGAATGTGCACAAAAACAGACACAAATAGAAAAACACATCCAAACAGTGAAATCATTGCAAAATCAAACACTGAAGGCATATAACTATATCTTATAAGATTTTAACTTTATTTGTGAGGTTTATGTTATGGGACAGTAGAAAATTGAAAAAAATCAGAAAACAGCCGTATACTTGCTGAATGTGCACAACAAAAGACACAAATAGAAAAACACATCCAAACAGTGAAATCATTGCAAAATCAAACACTGAGGTTACAGAAGTATATCTTAAAAGATGTTAACTTTATTTGTGAGGTTTATGTTATGGGACAGTAGAAAATTGAAAAAAAATCAGAAAACAGCCGTATACTTGCTGAATGTGCACAAAAACAGTCACGAATAGAAAAACACATCCAAACAGTGAAATCATTGCAAAATCAAACACTGAAGGCATATAACTATATCTTATAAGATTTTAACTTTATTTGTGAGGTTTATGTTACGGGACAGTAGAAAATTGAAAAAAATCAGAAAACAGCCGTATACTTGCTGAATGCGCACAAAAACAGACACAAATAGAAAAACACATCCAAACAGTGAAATCATTGCAAAATCAAACACTGAGGTTACAGAAGTATATCTTATAAGATGTTAACTTTATTTGTGAGGTTTATGTTATGGGACAGTAGAAAATTGAAAAAAATCAGAAAACAGCCGTATACTTGCTGAATGTGCACAAAAACAGACACAAATAGAAAAACACATCCAAACAGTGAAATCATTGCAAAATCAAACACTGAGGATAAATAACTATATCTTATAAGATTTTAACTTTATTTGTGAGGTTTATGTTATGGGACAGTAGAAAATTGAAAAAAATCAGAAAACAGCCGTATACTTGCTGAATGTGCACAAACACAGACACACATAGAAAAACACATCCAAACAGTGAAATCATTGCAAAATCAAACACTGAAGGCATATAACTATATCTTATAAGATGTTAACTTTATTTATGAGGTTTATGTTACGGGACAATAGAAAATTGAAAAAAATCAGAAAACAGCTGTATACTTGCTGAATGTGCACAACAAAAGACACAAATAGAAAAACACATCCAAACAGTGAAATCATTGCAAAATCAAACACTGAGGATAAATAACTATATCTTATAAGATTTAAACTTTATTTGTGAGGTTTATGTTATGGGACAGTAGAAAATTGAAAAAAATCAGAAAACAGCCGTATACTTGCTGAATGTGCACAAAAACAGACACAAATAGAAAAACACATCCAAACAGTGAAATCATTGCAAAATCAAACACTGAGGTTACAGAAGTATATCTTATAAGATGTTGACTTTATTTGTGAGGTTTATGTTATCGGACAGTAGAAAATTGAAAAAATCAGAAAACAGCCGTATACTTGCTGAATGTGCACAAAAACAGACACAAATAGAAAAACACATCCAAACAGTGAAATCATTGCAAAATCAAACACTGAGGTTACAGAAGTATATCTTATAAGATGTTAACTTTATTTGTGAGGTTTATGTTATGGGACAGTAGAAAATTGAAAAAAATCAGAAAACAGCCGTATACTTGCTGAATGTGCACAAAAACAGACACAAATAGAAAAACACATCCAAACAGTGAAATCATTTCAAAATCAAACACTGAAGGCATATAACTATATCTTATAAGATTTTAACTTTATTTGTGAGGTTTATGTTACGGGACAGTAGAAAATTGAAAAAAATCAGAAAACAGCCGTATACTTGCTGAATGCGCACAAAAACAGACACAAATAGAAAAACACATCCAAACAGTGAAATCATTGCAAAATCATACACTGAAGGCATATAACTATATCTTATAAGATTTTTACTTTATTTGTGAGGTTTATGTTATGGGACAGTAGAAAATTGAAAAAAATCAGAAAACAGCCGTATACTTGCTGAATGTGCACAAAAACAGACACAAATAGAAAAACACATCCAAACAGTGAAATCATTGCAAAATCAAACACTGAAGGCATATAACTATATCTTATAAGATTTTAACTTTATTTGTGAGGTTTATGTTATGGGACAGTAGAAAATTGAAAAAAATCAGAAAACAGCCGTATACTTGCTGAATGTGCACAACAAAAGATACAAATAGAAAAACACCCCCAAACAGTGAAATCATTGCAAAATCAAACACTGACGGCATATAACTATATCTTATAAGATGTTAACTTCATTTGTGAGGTTTATGTTATGGGACAGTAGAAAATTGAAAAAAATCAGAAAACAGCCGTATACTTGCTGAATGTGCACAAAACAGACACAAATAGAAAAACACATCCAAACAGTGAAATCATTGCAAAATCAAACACTGAAGGCATATAACTATATCTTATAAGATGTTAACTTTATTTATGAGGTTTATGCTACGGGACAATAGAAAATTGAAAAAAATCAGAAAACAGCCGTATACTTGCTGAATGTGCACAAAAACAGACACAAATAGAAAAACACATCCAAACAGTGAAATCATTGCAAAATCAAACACTGAAGGCATATAACTATATCTTATAAGATTTTAACTTTATTTGTGAGGTTTATGTTACGGGACAGTAGAAAATTGAAAAAAATCAGAAAACAGCCGTATACTTGCTGAATGCGCACAAAAACAGACACAAATAGAAAAACACATCCAAACAGTGAAATCATTGCAAAATCAAACACTGAGGTTACAGAAGTATATCTTATAAGATGTTAACTTTATTTGTGAGGTTTATGTTATGGGACAGTAGAAAATTGAAAAAAATCAGAAAACAGCCGTATACTTGCTGAATGTGCACAAAAACAGACACAAATAGAAAAACACATCCAAACAGTGAAATCATTGCAAAATCAAACACTGAAGGCATATAACTATATCTTATAAGATGTTAACTTTATTTATGAGGTTAATGTTACAGGACAATAGAAAATTGAAAAAAATCAGAAAACAGCCGTATACTTGCTGAATGTGCACAACAAAAGACACAAATAGAAAAACACATCCAAACAGTGAAATCATTGCAAAATCAAACACTGAGGTTACAGAAGTATATCTTATAAGATGTTAACTTTATTTGTGAGGTTTATGTTATGGAACAGTAGAAAATTGAAAAAAATCAGAAAACAGCCGTATACTTGCTGAATGTGCACAAACACAGACACACATAGAAAAACACATCCAAACAGTGAAATCATTGCAAAATCAAACACTGAGGTTACAGAAGTATATCTTATAAGATGTTAACTTTATTTGTGAGGTTTATGTTATGGAACAGTAGAAAATTGAAAAAAATCAGAAAACAGCCGTATACTTGCTGAATGTGCACAAAAACAGACACAAATAGAAAAACACATCCAAACAGTGAAATCATTGCAAAATCAAACACTGAAGGCATATCACTATATCTTATAAGATTTTAACTTTATTTGTGAGGTTTATGTTACGGGACAGTAGAAAATTGAAAAAAATCAGAAAACAGCCGTATACTTGCTGAATGCGCACAAAAACAGACACAAATAGAAAAACACATCCAAACAGTGAAATCATTGCAAAATCAAACACTGAGGTTACAGAAGTATATCTTATAAGATGTTAACTTTATTTGTGAGGTTTATGTTATGGGACAGTAGAAAATTGAAAAAAATCAGAAAACAGCCGTATACTTGCTGAATGCGCACAAAAACAGACACAAATAGAAAAACACATCCAAACAGTGAAATCATTGCAAAATCAAACACTGAAAGCATATAACTATATCTTATAAGATTTTAACTTTATTTGCGAGGTTTATGTTACGGGACAGTAGAAAATTGAAAAAAATCAGAAAACAGCCGTATACTTGCTGAATGTGCACAAAAACAGACACAAATAGAAAAACACATCCAAACAGTGAAATCATTGCAAAATCAAACACTGAAGGCATATAACTATATCTTATAAGATTTTAACTTTATTTGTGAGGTTTATGTTACGGGACAGTAGAAAATTGAAAAAAAATCAGAAAACAGCCGTATACTTGCTTAATGTGCACAACAAAAGACACAAATAGAAAAACACATCCAAACAGTGAAATCATTGCAAAATCAAACACTGAGGATAAATAACTATATCTTATAAGATTTTAACTTTATTTGTGAGGTTTATGTTATGGGACAGTAGAAAATTGAAAAAAATCAGAAAACAGCCGTATACTTGCTGAATGTGCCCAAAAACAGACACAAATAGAAAAACACATCCAAACAGTGAAATCATTGCAAAATCAAACACTGAAGGCATATAACTATATCTTATAAGATGTTAACTTTATTTGTGAGGTTTATGTTATGGGACAGTAGAAAATTGAAAAAAATCAGAAAACAGCCGTATACTTGCTGAATGTGCACAAACACAGACACACATAGAAAAACACATCCAAACAGTGAAATCATTGCAAAATCAAACACTGAGGTTACAGAAGTATATCTTATGAGATGTTAACTTTATTTGTGAGGTTTATGTTATGGAACAGTAGAAAATTGAAAAAAATCAGAAAACAGCCGTATACTTGCTGAATGTGCACAAAAACAGACACAAATAGAAAAACACATCCAAACAGTGAAATCATTGCAAAATCAAACACTGAGGTTACAGAAGTATATCTTATAAGATGTTTACTTTATTTGTGAGGTTTATGTTACGGGACAGTAGAAAATTGAAAAAAATCAGAAAACAGCCGTATACTTGCTGAATGTGCACAACAAAAGACACAAATAGAAAAACACATCCAAACAGTGAAATCATTGCAAAATCAAACACTGAAGGCATATAACTATATCTTATAAGATTTTAACTTTATTTGTGAGGTTTATGTTATGGGACAGTAGAAAATTGAAAAAAATCAGAAAACAGCCGTATACTTGCTGAATGTGCACAACAAAAGATACAAATAGAAAAACACTCCCAAACAGTGAAATCATTGCAAAATCAAACACTGACGGCATATAACTATATCTTATAAGGTGTTAACTTCATTTGTGAGGTTTATGTTATGGGACAGTAGAAAATTGAAAAAAATCAGAAAACAGCCGTATACTTGCTGAATGTGCACAAAAACAGACACAAATAGAAAAACACATCCAAACAGTGAAATCATTGCAAAATCAAACACTGAAGGCATATAACTATATCTTATAAGATTTTAACTTTATTTGTGAGGTTTATGTTACGGGACAGTAGAAAATTGAAAAAAATCAGAAAACAGCCGTATACTTGCTGAATGCGCACAAAAACAGACACAAATAGAAAAACACATCCAAACAGTGAAATCATTGCAAAATCAAACACTGAGGTTACAGAAGTATATCTTATAAGATGTTAACTTTATTTGTGAGGTTTATGTTATGGGACAGTAGAAAATTGAAAAAAATCAGAAAACAGCCGTATACTTGCTGAATGTGCACAAAAACAGACACAAATAGAAAAACACATCCAAACAGTGAAATCATTGCAAAATCAAACACTGAAGGCATATAACTATATCTTATAAGATGTTAACTTTATTTGTGAGGTTTATGTTATGGAACAGTAGAAAATTGAAAAAAATCAGAAAACAGCCGTATACTTGCTGAATGTGCACAAACACAGACACACATAGAAAAACACATCCAAACAGTGAAATCATTGCAAAATCAAACACTGAGGTTACAGAAGTATATCTTATAAGATGTTAACTTTATTTGTGAGGTTTATGTTATGGAACAGTAGAAAATTGAAAAAAATCAGAAAACAGCCGTATACTTGCTGAATGTGCACAAAAACAGACACAAATAGAAAAACACATCCAAACAGTGAAATCATTGCAAAATCAAACACTGAAGGCATATCACTATATCTTATAAGATTTTAACTTTATTTGTGAGGTTTATGTTACGGGACAGTAGAAAATTGAAAAAAATCAGAAAACAGCCGTATACTTGCTGAATGCGCACAAAAACAGACACAAATAGAAAAACACATCCAAACAGTGAAATCATTGCAAAATCAAACACTGAGGTTACAGAAGTATATCTTATAAGATGTTAACTTTATTTGTGAGGTTTATGTTATGGGACAGTAGAAAATTGAAAAAAATCAGAAAACAGCCGTATACTTGCTGAATGCGCACAAAAACAGACACAAATAGAAAAACACATCCAAACAGTGAAATCATTGCAAAATCAAACACTGAAAGCATATAACTATATCTTATAAGATTTTAACTTTATTTGCGAGGTTTATGTTACGGGACAGTAGAAAATTGAAAAAAATCAGAAAACAGCCGTATACTTGCTGAATGTGCACAAAAACAGACACAAATAGAAAAACACATCCAAACAGTGAAATCATTGCAAAATCAAACACTGAAGGCATATAACTATATCTTATAAGATTTTAACTTTATTTGTGAGGTTTATGTTACGGGACAGTAGAAAATTGAAAAAAAATCAGAAAACAGCCGTATACTTGCTTAATGTGCACAACAAAAGACACAAATAGAAAAACACATCCAAACAGTGAAATCATTGCAAAATCAAACACTGAGGATAAATAACTATATCTTATAAGATTTTAACTTTATTTGTGAGGTTTATGTTATGGGACAGTAGAAAATTGAAAAAAATCAGAAAACAGCCGTATACTTGCTGAATGTGCCCAAAAACAGACACAAATAGAAAAACACATCCAAACAGTGAAATCATTGCAAAATCAAACACTGAAGGCATATAACTATATCTTATAAGATGTTAACTTTATTTGTGAGGTTTATGTTATGGGACAGTAGAAAATTGAAAAAAATCAGAAAACAGCCGTATACTTGCTGAATGTGCACAAACACAGACACACATAGAAAAACACATCCAAACAGTGAAATCATTGCAAAATCAAACACTGAGGTTACAGAAGTATATCTTATGAGATGTTAACTTTATTTGTGAGGTTTATGTTATGGAACAGTAGAAAATTGAAAAAAATCAGAAAACAGCCGTATACTTGCTGAATGTGCACAAAAACAGACACAAATAGAAAAACACATCCAAACAGTGAAATCATTGCAAAATCAAACACTGAGGTTACAGAAGTATATCTTATAAGATGTTTACTTTATTTGTGAGGTTTATGTTACGGGACAGTAGAAAATTGAAAAAAATCAGAAAACAGCCGTATACTTGCTGAATGTGCACAACAAAAGACACAAATAGAAAAACACATCCAAACAGTGAAATCATTGCAAAATCAAACACTGACGGCATATAACTATATCTTATAAGATTTTAACTTTATTTGTGAGGTTTATGTTACGGGACAGTAGAAAATTGAAAAAAATCAGAAAACAGCCGTATACTTGCTGAATGAGCACAAAAACAGACACAAATAGAAAAACACATCCAAACAGTGAAATCATTGCAAAATCAAACACTGAAGGCATATAACTATATCTTATAAGATGTTAACTTTATTTGTGAGGTTTATGTTATGCGACAGTAGAAAATAGAAAAAAATCAGAAAACAGCCGTATACTTGCTGAATGTGCACAAACACAGACACACATAGAAAAACACATCCAAACAGTGAAATCATTGCAAAATCAAACACTGAGGTTACAGAAGTATATCTTATAAGATCATAACTTTATTTGTGAGGTTTATGTTATGGAACAGTAGAAAATTGAAAAAAATCAGAAAACAGCCGTATACTTGCTGAATGCGCACAAAAACAGACACAAATAGAAAAACACATCCAAACAGTGAAATCATTGCAAAATCAAACACTGAAAGCATATAACTATATCTTATAAGATTTTAACTTTATTTGTGAGGTTTATGTTACGGGACAGTAGAAAATTGAAAAAAATCAGAAAACAGCCGTATACTTGCTGAATGTGCACAAAAACAGACACAAATAGAAAAACACATCCAAACAGTGAAATCATTGCAAAATCAAACACTGAGGTTACAGAAGTATATCTTATAAGATGTTTACTTTATTTCTGAGGTTTATGTTACGGGACAGTAGAAAATTGAAAAAAATCAGAAAACAGCCGTATACTTGCTGAATGTGCACAACAAAAGACACAAATAGAAAAACACATCCAAACAGTGAAATCATTGCAAAATCAAACACTGACGGCATATAACTATATCTTATAAGATTTTAACTTTATTTGTGAGGTTTATGTTACGGGACAGTAGAAAATTGAAAAAAATCAGAAAACAGCCGTATACTTGCTGAATGAGCACAAAAACAGACACAAATAGAAAAACACATCCAAACAGTGAAATCATTGCAAAATCAAACACTGAAGGCATATAACTATATCTTATAAGATGTTAACTTTATTTGTGAGGTTTATGTTATGCGACAGTAGAAAATAGAAAAAAATCAGAAAACAGCCGTATACTTGCTGAATGTGCACAAACACAGACACACATAGAAAAACACATCCAAACAGTGAAATCATTGCAAAATCAAACACTGAGGTTACAGAAGTATATCTTATAAGATCATAACTTTATTTGTGAGGTTTATGTTATGGAACAGTAGAAAATTGAAAAAAATCAGAAAACAGCCGTATACTTGCTGAATGCGCACAAAAACAGACACAAATAGAAAAACACATCCAAACAGTGAAATCATTGCAAAATCAAACACTGAAAGCATATAACTATATCTTATAAGATTTTAACTTTATTTGTGAGGTTTATGTTACGGGACAGTAGAAAATTGAAAAAAATCAGAAAACAGCCGTATACTTGCTGAATGTGCACAAAAACAGACACAAATAGAAAAACACATCCAAACAGTGAAATCATTGCAAAATCAAACACTGAAGGCATATAACTATATCTTATAAGATGTTAACTTTATTTATGAGGTTAATGTTACAGGACAATAGAAAATTGAAAAAAATCAGAAAACAGCCGTATACTTGCTGAATGTGCACAACAAAAGACACAAATAGAAAAACACATCCAAACAGTGAAATCATTGCAAAATCAAACACTGAGGTTACAGAAGTATATCTTATAAGATGTTAACTTTATTTGTGAGGTTTATGTTATGGGACAGTAGAAAATTGAAAGAAATCAGAAAACAGCCGTATACTTGCTGAATGCGCACAAAAACAGACACAAATAGAAAAACACATCCAAACAGTGAAATCATTGCAAAATCAAACACTGAAAGCATATAACTATATCTTATAAGATTTGAACTTTATTTGTGAGGTTTATGTTACGGGACAGTAGAAAATTGAAAAAAATCAGAAAACAGCCGTATACTTGCTGAATGTGCACAAAAACAGACACAAATAGAAAAACACATCCAAACAGTGAAATCATTGCAAAATCAAACACTGAAGGTATATAACTATATCTTATAAGATTTTAACTTTATTTGTGAGGTTTATGTTACGGGACAGTAGAAAATTGAAAAAAAATCAGAAAACAGCCGTATACTTGCTTAATGTGCACAACAAAAGACACAAATAGAAAAACACATCCAAACAGTGAAATCATTGCAAAATCAAACACTGAGGATAAATAACTATATCTTATAAGATTTTAACTTTATTTGTGAGGTTTATGTTATGGGACAGTAGAAAATTGAAAAAAATCAGAAAACAGCCGTATACTTGCTGAATGTGCACAAAAACAGACACAAATAGAAAAACACATCCAAACAGTGAAATCATTGCAAAATCAAACACTGAAGGCATATCACTATATCTTATAAGATTTTAACTTTATTTGTGAGGTTTATGTTACGGGACAGTAGAAAATTGAAAAAAATCAGAAAACAGCCGTATACTTGCTGAATGCGCACAAAAACAGACACAAATAGAAAAACACATCCAAACAGTGAAATCATTGCAAAATCAAACACTGAGGTTACAGAAGTATATCTTATAAGATGTTAACTTTATTTGTGAGGTTTATGTTATTGGACAGTAGAAAATTGAAAAAAATCAGAAAACAGCCGTATACTTGCTGAATGTGCACAAAAACAGACACAAATAGAAAAACACATCCAAACAGTGAAATCATTGCAAAATCAAACACTGAAAGCATATAACTATATCTTATAAGATTTTAACTTTATTTGTGAGGTTTATGTTACGGGACAGTAGAAAATTGAAAAAAATCAGAAAACAGCCGTATACTTGCTGAATGTGCACAAAAACAGACACAAATAGAAAAACACATCCAAACAGTGAAATCATTGCAAAATCAAACACTGAAGGCATATAACTATATCTTATAAGATGTTAACTTTATTCATGAGGTTAATGTTACAGGACAATAGAAAATTGAAAAAAATCAGAAAACAGCCGTATACTTGCTGAATGTGCACAACAAAAGACACAAATAGAAAAACACATCCAAACAGTGAAATCATTGCAAAATCAAACACTGAGGTTACAGAAGTATATCTTATAAGATGTTAACTTTATTTGTGAGGTTTATGTTATGGAACAGTAGAAAATTGAAAAAAATCAGAAAACAGCCGTATACTTGCTGAATGTGCACAAACACAGACACACATAGAAAAACACATCCAAACAGTGAAATCATTGCAAAATCAAACACTGAGGTTACAGAAGTATATCTTATAAGATGTTAACTTTATTTGTGAGGTTTATGTTATGGAACAGTAGAAAATTGAAAAAAATCAGAAAACAGCCGTATACTTGCTGAATGTGCACAAACACAGACACACATAGAAAAACACATCCAAACAGTGAAATCATTGCAAAATCAAACACTGAGGTTACAGAAGTATATCTTATAAGATGTTAACTTTATTTGTGAGGTTTATGTTATGGAACAGTAGAAAATTGAAAAAAATCAGAAAACAGCCGTATACTTGCTGAATGTGCACAAAAACAGACACAAATAGAAAAACACATCCAAACAGTGAAATCATTGCAAAATCAAACACTGAAGGCATATAACTATATCTTATAAGATTTTAACTTTATTTGTGAGGTTTATGTTACGGGACAGTAGAAAATTGAAAAAAATCAGAAAACAGCCGTATACTTGCTGAATGCGCACAAAAACAGACACAAATAGAAAAACACATCCAAACAGTGAAATCATTGCAAAATCAAACACTGAGGTTACAGAAGTATATCTTATAAGATGTTGACTTTATTTGTGAGGTTTATGTTATGGGACAGTAGAAAATTGAAAAAAATCAGAAAACAGCCGTATACTTGCTGAATGCGCACAAAAACAGACACAAATAGAAAAACACATCCAAACAGTGAAATCATTGCAAAATCAAACACTGAGGATAAATAACTATATCTTATAAGATGTTAACTTTATTTGTGAGGTTTATGTTATGCGACAGTAGAAAATAGAAAAAAATCAGAAAACAGCCGTATACTTGCTGAATGTGCACAAACACAGACACACATAGAAAAACACATCCAAACAGTGAAATCATTGCAAAATCAAACACTGAGGTTACAGAAGTATATCTTATAAGATCATAACTTTATTTGTGAGGTTTATGTTATGGAACAGTAGAAAATTGAAAAAAATCAGAAAACAGCCGTATACTTGCTGAATGCGCACAAAAACAGACACAAATAGAAAAACACATCCAAACAGTGAAATCATTGCAAAATCAAACACTGAAAGCATATAACTATATCTTATAAGATTTTAACTTTATTTGTGAGGTTTATGTTACGGGACAGTAGAAAATTGAAAAAAATCAGAAAACAGCCGTATACTTGCTGAATGTGCACAAAAACAGACACAAATAGAAAAACACATCCAAACAGTGAAATCATTGCAAAATCAAACACTGAAGGCATATAACTATATCTTATAAGATGTTAACTTTATTTATGAGGTTAATGTTACAGGACAATAGAAAATTGAAAAAAATCAGAAAACAGCCGTATACTTGCTGAATGTGCACAACAAAAGACACAAATAGAAAAACACATCCAAACAGTGAAATCATTGCAAAATCAAACACTGAGGTTACAGAAGTATATCTTATAAGATGTTAACTTTATTTGTGAGGTTTATGTTATGGAACAGTAGAAAATTGAAAAAAATCAGAAAACAGCCGTATACTTGCTGAATGTGCACAAACACAGACACACATAGAAAAACACATCCAAACAGTGAAATCATTGCAAAATCAAACACTGAGGTTACAGAAGTATATCTTATAAGATGTTAACTTTATTTGTGAGGTTTATGTTATGGAACAGTAGAAAATTGAAAAAAATCAGAAAACAGCCGTATACTTGCTGAATGTGCACAAAAACAGACACAAATAGAAAAACACATCCAAACAGTGAAATCATTGCAAAATCAAACACTGAAGGCATATCACTATATCTTATAAGATTTTAACTTTATTTGTGAGGTTTATGTTACGGGACAGTAGAAAATTGAAAAAAATCAGAAAACAGCCGTATACTTGCTGAATGCGCACAAAAACAGACACAAATAGAAAAACACATCCAAACAGTGAAATCATTGCAAAATCAAACACTGAGGTTACAGAAGTATATCTTATAAGATGTTAACTTTATTTGTGAGGTTTATGTTATGGGACAGTAGAAAATTGAAAGAAATCAGAAAACAGCCGTATACTTGCTGAATGCGCACAAAAACAGACACAAATAGAAAAACACATCCAAACAGTGAAATCATTGCAAAATCAAACACTGAAAGCATATAACTATATCTTATAAGATTTTAACTTTATTTGTGAGGTTTATGTTACGGGACAGTAGAAAATTGAAAAAAATCAGAAAACAGCCGTATACTTGCTGAATGTGCACAAAAACAGACACAAATAGAAAAACACATCCAAACAGTGAAATCATTGCAAAATCAAACACTGAAGGTATATAACTATATCTTATAAGATTTTAACTTTATTTGTGAGGTTTATGTTACGGGACAGTAGAAAATTGAAATAAAATCAGAAAACAGCCGTATACTTGCTTAATGTGCACAACAAAAGACACAAATAGAAAAACACATCCAAACAGTGAAATCATTGCAAAATCAAACACTGAGGATAAATAACTATATCTTATAAGATTTTAACTTTATTTGTGAGGTTTATGTTATGGGACAGTAGAAAATTGAAAAAAATCAGAAAACAGCCGTATACTTGCTGAATGTGCCCAAAAACAGACACAAATAGAAAAACACATCCAAACAGTGAAATCATTGCAAAATCAAACACTGAGGTTACAGAAGTATATCTTATAAGATGTTAACTTTATTTGTGAGGTTTATGTTATGGAACAGTAGAAAATTGAAAAAAATCAGAAAACAGCCGTATACTTGCTGAATGTGCACAAAAACAGACACAAATAGAAAAACACATCCAAACAGTGAAATCATTGCAAAATCAAACACTGAAGGCATATCACTATATCTTATAAGATTTTAACTTTATTTGTGAGGTTTATGTTACGGGACAGTAGAAAATTGAAAAAAATCAGAAAACAGCCGTATACTTGCTGAATGCGCACAAAAACAGACACAAATAGAAAAACACATCCAAACAGTGAAATCATTGCAAAATCAAACACTGAGGTTACAGAAGTATATCTTATAAGATGTTAACTTTATTTGTGAGGTTTATGTTATTGGACAGTAGAAAATTGAAAAAAATCAGAAAACAGCCGTATACTTGCTGAATGTGCACAAAAACAGACACAAATAGAAAAACACATCCAAACAGTGAAATCATTGCAAAATCAAACACTGAAAGCATATAACTATATCTTATAAGATTTTAACTTTATTTGTGAGGTTTATGTTACGGGACAGTAGAAAATTGAAAAAAATCAGAAAACAGCCGTATACTTGCTGAATGTGCACAAAAACAGACACAAATAGAAAAACACATCCAAACAGTGAAATCATTGCAAAATCAAACACTGAAGGCATATAACTATATCTTATAAGATGTTAACTTTATTCATGAGGTTAATGTTACAGGACAATAGAAAATTGAAAAAAATCAGAAAACAGCCGTATACTTGCTGAATGTGCACAACAAAAGACACAAATAGAAAAACACATCCAAACAGTGAAATCATTGCAAAATCAAACACTGAGGTTACAGAAGTATATCTTATAAGATGTTAACTTTATTTGTGAGGTTTATGTTATGGAACAGTAGAAAATTGAAAAAAATCAGAAAACAGCCGTATACTTGCTGAATGTGCACAAACACAGACACACATAGAAAAACACATCCAAACAGTGAAATCATTGCAAAATCAAACACTGAGGTTACAGAAGTATATCTTATAAGATGTTAACTTTATTTGTGAGGTTTATGTTATGGAACAGTAGAAAATTGAAAAAAATCAGAAAACAGCCGTATACTTGCTGAATGTGCACAAACACAGACACACATAGAAAAACACATCCAAACAGTGAAATCATTGCAAAATCAAACACTGAGGTTACAGAAGTATATCTTATAAGATGTTAACTTTATTTGTGAGGTTTATGTTATGGAACAGTAGAAAATTGAAAAAAATCAGAAAACAGCCGTATACTTGCTGAATGTGCACAAAAACAGACACAAATAGAAAAACACATCCAAACAGTGAAATCATTGCAAAATCAAACACTGAAGGCATATAACTATATCTTATAAGATTTTAACTTTATTTGTGAGGTTTATGTTACGGGACAGTAGAAAATTGAAAAAAATCAGAAAACAGCCGTATACTTGCTGAATGCGCACAAAAACAGACACAAATAGAAAAACACATCCAAACAGTGAAATCATTGCAAAATCAAACACTGAGGTTACAGAAGTATATCTTATAAGATGTTGACTTTATTTGTGAGGTTTATGTTATGGGACAGTAGAAAATTGAAAAAAATCAGAAAACAGCCGTATACTTGCTGAATGCGCACAAAAACAGACACAAATAGAAAAACACATCCAAACAGTGAAATCATTGCAAAATCAAACACTGAGGATAAATAACTATATCTTATAAGATTTTAACTTTATTTGTGAGGTTTATGTTATGGGACAGTAGAAAATTGAAAAAAATCAGAAAACAGCCGTATACTTGCTGAATGTGCCCAAAAACAGACACAAATAGAAAAACACATCCAAACAGTGAAATCATTGCAAAATCAAACACTGAAGGCATATAACTATATCTTATAAGATGTTAACTTTATTTGTGAGGTTTATGTTATGGGACAGTAGAAAATTGAAAAAAATCAGAAAACAGCCGTATACTTGCTGAATGTGCACAAACACAGACACACATAGAAAAACACATCCAAACAGTGAAATCATTGCAAAATCAAACACTGAGGTTACAGAAGTATATCTTATGAGATGTTAACTTTATTTGTGAGGTTTATGTTATGGAACAGTAGAAAATTGAAAAAAATCAGAAAACAGCCGTATACTTGCTGAATGTGCACAAAAACAGACACAAATAGAAAAACACATCCAAACAGTGAAATCATTGCAAAATCAAACACTGAGGTTACAGAAGTATATCTTATAAGATGTTTACTTTATTTGTGAGGTTTATGTTACGGGACAGTAGAAAATTGAAAAAAATCAGAAAACAGCCGTATACTTGCTGAATGTGCACAACAAAAGACACAAATAGAAAAACACATCCAAACAGTGAAATCATTGCAAAATCAAACACTGACGGCATATAACTATATCTTATAAGATTTTAACTTTATTTGTGAGGTTTATGTTACGGGACAGTAGAAAATTGAAAAAAATCAGAAAACAGCCGTATACTTGCTGAATGAGCACAAAAACAGACACAAATAGAAAAACACATCCAAACAGTGAAATCATTGCAAAATCAAACACTGAAGGCATATAACTATATCTTATAAGATGTTAACTTTATTTGTGAGGTTTATGTTATGCGACAGTAGAAAATAGAAAAAAATCAGAAAACAGCCGTATACTTGCTGAATGTGCACAAACACAGACACACATAGAAAAACACATCCAAACAGTGAAATCATTGCAAAATCAAACACTGAGGTTACAGAAGTATATCTTATAAGATCATAACTTTATTTGTGAGGTTTATGTTATGGAACAGTAGAAAATTGAAAAAAATCAGAAAACAGCCGTATACTTGCTGAATGCGCACAAAAACAGACACAAATAGAAAAACACATCCAAACAGTGAAATCATTGCAAAATCAAACACTGAAAGCATATAACTATATCTTATAAGATTTTAACTTTATTTGTGAGGTTTATGTTACGGGACAGTAGAAAATTGAAAAAAATCAGAAAACAGCCGTATACTTGCTGAATGTGCACAAAAACAGACACAAATAGAAAAACACATCCAAACAGTGAAATCATTGCAAAATCAAACACTGAAGGCATATAACTATATCTTATAAGATGTTAACTTTATTTATGAGGTTAATGTTACAGGACAATAGAAAATTGAAAAAAATCAGAAAACAGCCGTATACTTGCTGAATGTGCACAACAAAAGACACAAATAGAAAAACACATCCAAACAGTGAAATCATTGCAAAATCAAACACTGAGGTTACAGAAGTATATCTTATAAGATGTTAACTTTATTTGTGAGGTTTATGTTATGGAACAGTAGAAAATTGAAAAAAATCAGAAAACAGCCGTATACTTGCTGAATGTGCACAAACACAGACACACATAGAAAAACACATCCAAACAGTGAAATCATTGCAAAATCAAACACTGAGGTTACAGAAGTATATCTTATAAGATGTTAACTTTATTTGTGAGGTTTATGTTATGGAACAGTAGAAAATTGAAAAAAATCAGAAAACAGCCGTATACTTGCTGAATGTGCACAAAAACAGACACAAATAGAAAAACACATCCAAACAGTGAAATCATTGCAAAATCAAACACTGAAGGCATATCACTATATCTTATAAGATTTTAACTTTATTTGTGAGGTTTATGTTACGGGACAGTAGAAAATTGAAAAAAATCAGAAAACAGCCGTATACTTGCTGAATGCGCACAAAAACAGACACAAATAGAAAAACACATCCAAACAGTGAAATCATTGCAAAATCAAACACTGAGGTTACAGAAGTATATCTTATAAGATGTTAACTTTATTTGTGAGGTTTATGTTATGGGACAGTAGAAAATTGAAAGAAATCAGAAAACAGCCGTATACTTGCTGAATGCGCACAAAAACAGACACAAATAGAAAAACACATCCAAACAGTGAAATCATTGCAAAATCAAACACTGAAAGCATATAACTATATCTTATAAGATTTTAACTTTATTTGTGAGGTTTATGTTACGGGACAGTAGAAAATTGAAAAAAATCAGAAAACAGCCGTATACTTGCTGAATGTGCACAAAAACAGACACAAATAGAAAAACACATCCAAACAGTGAAATCATTGCAAAATCAAACACTGAAGGTATATAACTATATCTTATAAGATTTTAACTTTATTTGTGAGGTTTATGTTACGGGACAGTAGAAAATTGAAATAAAATCAGAAAACAGCCGTATACTTGCTTAATGTGCACAACAAAAGACACAAATAGAAAAACACATCCAAACAGTGAAATCATTGCAAAATCAAACACTGAGGATAAATAACTATATCTTATAAGATTTTAACTTTATTTGTGAGGTTTATGTTATGGGACAGTAGAAAATTGAAAAAAATCAGAAAACAGCCGTATACTTGCTGAATGTGCCCAAAAACAGACACAAATAGAAAAACACATCCAAACAGTGAAATCATTGCAAAATCAAACACTGAGGTTACAGAAGTATATCTTATAAGATGTTAACTTTATTTGTGAGGTTTATGTTATGGAACAGTAGAAAATTGAAAAAAATCAGAAAACAGCCGTATACTTGCTGAATGTGCACAAAAACAGACACAAATAGAAAAACACATCCAAACAGTGAAATCATTGCAAAATCAAACACTGAAGGCATATCACTATATCTTATAAGATTTTAACTTTATTTGTGAGGTTTATGTTACGGGACAGTAGAAAATTGAAAAAAATCAGAAAACAGCCGTATACTTGCTGAATGCGCACAAAAACAGACACAAATAGAAAAACACATCCAAACAGTGAAATCATTGCAAAATCAAACACTGAGGTTACAGAAGTATATCTTATAAGATGTTAACTTTATTTGTGAGGTTTATGTTATGGGACAGTAGAAAATTGAAAAAAATCAGAAAACAGCCGTATACTTGCTGAATGTGCACAAAAACAGACACAAATAGAAAAACACATCCAAACAGTGAAATCATTGCAAAATCAAACACTGAAAGCATATAACTATATCTTATAAGATTTTAACTTTATTTGTGAGGTTTATGTTACGGGACAGTAGAAAATTGAAAAAAATCAGAAAACAGCCGTATACTTGCTGAATGTGCACAAAAACAGACACAAATAGAAAAACACATCCAAACAGTGAAATCATTGCAAAATCAAACACTGAAGGCAAATAACTATATCTTATAAGATGTTAACTTTATTTATGAGGTTAATGTTACAGGACAATAGAAAATTGAAAAAAATCAGAAAACAGCCGTATACTTGCTGAATGTGCACAACAAAAGACACAAATAGAAAAACACATCCAAACAGTGAAATCATTGCAAAATCAAACACTGAGGTTACAGAAGTATATCTTATAAGATGTTAACTTTATTTGTGAGGTTTATGTTATGGAACAGTAGAAAATTGAAAAAAATCAGAAAACAGCCGTATACTTGCTGAATGTGCACAAACACAGACACACATAGAAAAACACATCCAAACAGTGAAATCATTGCAAAATCAAACACTGAGGTTACAGAAGTATATCTTATAAGATGTTAACTTTATTTGTGAGGTTTATGTTATGGAACAGTAGAAAATTGAAAAAAATCAGAAAACAGCCGTATACTTGCTGAATGTGCACAAACACAGACACACATAGAAAAACACATCCAAACAGTGAAATCATTGCAAAATCAAACACTGAGGTTACAGAAGTATATCTTATAAGATGTTAACTTTATTTGTGAGGTTTATGTTATGGAACAGTAGAAAATTGAAAAAAATCAGAAAACAGCCGTATACTTGCTGAATGTGCACAAAAACAGACACAAATAGAAAAACACATCCAAACAGTGAAATCATTGCAAAATCAAACACTGAAGGCATATAACTATATCTTATAAGATTTTAACTTTATTTGTGAGGTTTATGTTACGGGACAGTAGAAAATTGAAAAAAATCAGAAAACAGCCGTATACTTGCTGAATGCGCACAAAAACAGACACAAATAGAAAAACACATCCAAACAGTGAAATCATTGCAAAATCAAACACTGAGGTTACAGAAGTATATCTTATAAGATGTTGACTTTATTTGTGAGGTTTATGTTATGGGACAGTAGAAAATTGAAAAAAATCAGAAAACAGCCGTATACTTGCTGAATGCGCACAAAAACAGACACAAATAGAAAAACACATCCAAACAGTGAAATCATTGCAAAATCAAACACTGAAAGCATATAACTATATCTTATAAGATTTTAACTTTATTTGTGAGGTTTATGTTACGGGACAGTAGAAAATTGAAAAAAATCAGAAAACAGCCGTATACTTGCTGAATGTGCACAAAAACAGACACAAATAGAAAAACACATCCAAACAGTGAAATCATTGCAAAATCAAACACTGAAGGCATATAACTATATCTTATAAGATGTTAACTTTATTTATGAGGTTAATGTTACAGGACAATAGAAAATTGAAAAAAATCAGAAAACAGCCGTATACTTGCTGAATGTGCACAACAAAAGACACAAATAGAAAAACACATCCCAACAGTGAAATCATTGCAAAATCAAACACTGAGGGTACAGAACTAAATCTTTTAAGATGTTAACTTCATTTGTGAGGTTTATGTTATGGGACAGCAGAAAAATTTAAAAAATCCGTAAACAGCCTTATCTCAGCTGAATGCGCACACAAACAGACTTCAATAGAAAAACACATCCAAACAGTGAAATCTTTGCAAAATTAAACACTGAGGGTAAAGAAGTATATCTTATAAGATGTTAAGTTCATTTGTTAGGTTTATATTATGGGAAAGTAGAAAAATGAAAAAAATCCGAAAACAGCCTTATCTCAGCTGAATGCGCACACAAACAGACACTTGTAGAAACACACATCCCAACACTGAAATCATTGAAAAGTCAAACAGTGAGTGTACAGAACTAAATCTTTTAAGATGTTAACTTCATTTGTGAGGTTTATGTTAAGGGACAGCAGAAAAATTAAAAAATCCGTAAACAGCCTTATCTCAGCTGAATGCGCACACAAGCAGACACTTGTAGAAAAACACATCCCAACAGTGAAATCAATGCAAAATCAAACAGTAAGGGTACAGAACTAAATATTTTAAGATGTTAACTTCATTTGTGAGGTTTATGTTATGGGACAGCAGAAAATTTAAAAAATCCGTAAACAGCCTTATCTCAACTGAATGCGCACACAAACAGACACCAATAGAAAAACACATCCAAACAGTGAAATCTTTGCAAAATTAAACACTGAGGGTAAAGAAGTATATCTTATAAGATGTTAAGTTCATTTGTTAGGTTTATATTATGGGAAAGTAGAAAAATGAAAAAAATCCGAAAACAGCCTTATCTCAGCTGTATGCGCACACAAACAGACACCAATAGAAAAACACATCCAAACAGTGAAATCTTTGCAAAATTAAACACTGAGGGTAAAGAAGTATATCTTATAAGATGTTAACTTCATTTGTTAGGTTTATATTATGGGAAAGTAGAAAAATGAAAAAAATCCGTAAACAGCCTTATCTCAGCTGAATGCGCACACAAACAGACACTTGTAGAAAAACACATCCCAAACAGTGAAATCTTTGCAAAATTAAACACTGAGGGTGAAGAAGTATATCTTATAAGATGTTAAGTTCATTTGTTAGGTTTATATTATGGGAAAGTAGAAAAATGAAAAAAATCCGAAAACAGCCTTATCTCAGCTGTATGCGCACACAAACAGACACCAATAGAAAAACACATCCCAACAGTGAAATCATTGCAAAATCAAACACTGAGGGTACAGAACTAAATCTTTTAAGATGTTAACTTCATTTGTGAGGTTTATGTTATGGGACAGCAGAAAAATTAAAAAAATCCGTAAACAGCCTTATCTCAGCTGAATGCGCACACAAACAGACACCAATAGAAAAACACATCCAAACAGTGAAATCTTTGCAAAATTAAACACTGAGGGTAAAGAAGTATATCTTATAAGATGTTAAATTCATTTGTTAGGTTTATATTATGGGAAAGTAGAAAAATGAAAAAAATCCGTAAACAGCCTTATCTCAGCTGAATGCGCACACAAACAGACACTTGTAGAAAAACACATCCCAACAGTGAAACCATTGCAAAATCAAACACTGAGTGTACAGAACTAAATATTTTAAGATGTTAACTTCATTTGTGAGGTTTATGTTATGGGACAGCAGAAAAAATAAAAAAATCCGTAAACAGCCTTATCTCAGCTGAATGCGCACACAAACAGAAACTTGTAGAAAAACACATCCCAACAGTGAAACCATTGCAAAATCAAACACTGAGGGTACAGAACTAAATATTTTAAGATGTTAACTTCATTTGTGAGGTTTATGTTATGGGACAGCAGAAAAAATAAAAAAATCCATAAACAGCCTTATCTCAGCTGAATGCGCACTCAAACAGACACCAATAGAAAAACACATCCAAACAGTGAAATCTTTGCAAAATTAAACACTGAGGGTAAAGAAGTATATCTTATAAGATGTTAAATTCATTTGTTAGGTTTATATTATGGGAAAGTAGAAAAATGAAAAAAATCCGTAAACAGCCTTATCTCAGCTGAATGCGCACACAAACAGACACTTGTAGAAAAACACATCCCAACAGTGAAACCATTGCAAAATCAAACACTGAGTGTACAGAACTAAATATTTTAAGATGTTAACTTCATTTGTGAGGTTTATGTTATGGGACAGCAGAAAAAATAAAAAAATCCGTAAACAGCCTTATCTCAGCTGAATGCGCACACAAACAGACACTTGTAGAAAAACACATCCCAACAGTGAAACCATTGCAAAATCAAACACTGAGGGTACAGAACTAAATATTTTAAGATGTTAACTTCATTTGTGAGGTTTATGTTATGGGACAGCAGAAAAAATAAAAAAATCCGTAAACAGCCTTATCTCAGCTGAATGCGCACTCAAACAGACACAAATAGAAAAACACATCCAAACAGTGAAATCTTTGCAATATTAAACACTGAGGGTAAAGAAGTATATCTTATAAGATGTTAAATTCATTTGTTAGGTTTATATTATGGGAAAGTAGAAAAATGAAAAAAATCCGAAAACAGCCTTATCTCAGCTGTATGCGCACACAAACAGACACCAATAGAAAAACACATCCAAACAGTGAAATCAATGCAAAATCAAACAGTGAGTGTACAGAACTAAATCTTTTAAGAAGTTAACTTCATTTGTGAGGTTTATGTTATGGGACAGCAGAAAAATTAAAAAAATCAGTAAACAGCCTTATCTCAGCTGAATGTGCACACAAACAGACACTTGTAGAAAAACACATCCCAACAGTGAAACCATTGCAAAATCAAACACTGAGGGTACAGAACTAAATATTTTAAGATGTTAACTTCATTTGTGAGGTTTATGTTATGGGACAGCTGAAAAATTAAAAAAATCCGTAAACAGCCTTATCTCAGCTGAATGCGCACACAAACAGACACCAATAGAAAAACACATCCAAACAGTGAAATCTTTGCAAAATTAAACACTGAGGGTAAAGAAGTATATCTTATAAGATGTTAACTTCATTTGTTAGGTTTATATTATGGGAAAGTAGAAAAATGAAAAAAATCCGAAAACAGCCTTATCTCAGCTGTATGCGCACACAAAACAGACACCAATAGAAAAACACATCCAAACAGTGAAATCTTTGCAAAATTAAACACTGAGGGTAAAGAAGTATATCTTATAAGATGTTAAGTTCATTTGTTAGGTTTATATTATGGGAAAGTAGAAAAATGAAAAGAAATCCGAAAACAGCCTTATCTCAGCTGTATGCGCACACAAACAGACACCAATAGAAAAACACATCCAAACAGTGAAATCAATGCAAAATCAAACAGTGAGTGTACAGAACTAAATCTTTTAAGATGTTAACTTCATTTGTGAGGTTTATGTTATGGGACAGCAGAAAAATTAAAAAAATCCGTAAACAGCCTTATCTCAGCTGAATGCGCACACAAACAGACACCAATAGAAAAACACATCCAAACAGTGAAATCAATGCAAAATCAAACAGTGAGTGTACAGAACTAAAACTTTTAAGAAGTTAACTTCATTTGTGAGGTTTATGTTATGGGACAGCAGAAAAATTAAAAAAATCAGTAAACAGCCTTATCTCAGCTGAATGTGCACACAAACAGACACTTGTAGAAAAACACATCCCAACAGTGAAACCATTGCAAAATCAAACACTGAGGGTACAGAACTAAATCTTTTAAGATGTTAACTTCATTTGTGAGGTTTATGTTATGGGACAGCTGAAAAATTAAAAAAATCCGTAAACAGCCTTATCTCAGCTGAATGCGCACACAAACAGACACCAATAGAAAAACACATCCAAACAGTGAAATCTTTGCAAAATTAAACACTGAGGGTAAAGAAGTATATCTTATAAGATGTTAACTTCATTTGTTAGGTTTATATTATGGGAAAGTAGAAAAATGAAAAAAATCCGAAAACAGCCTTATCTCAGCTGTATGCGCACACAAAACAGACACCAATAGAAAAACACATCCAAACAGTGAAATCTTTGCAAAATTAAACACTGAGGGTAAAGAAGTATATCTTATAAGATGTTAAGTTCATTTGTTAGGTTTATATTATGGGAAAGTAGAAAAATGAAAAGAAATCCGAAAACAGCCTTATCTCAGCTGTATGCGCACACAAACAGACACCAATAGAAAAACACATCCAAACAGTGAAATCAATGCAAAATCAAACAGTGAGTGTACAGAACTAAATCTTTTAAGAAGTTAACTTCATTTGTGAGGTTTATGTTATGGGACAGCAGAAAAATTAAAAAAATCAGTAAACAGCCTTATCTCAGCTGAATGTGCACACAAACAGACACTTGTAGAAAAACACATCCCAACAGTGAAACCATTGCAAAATCAAACACTGAGGGTACAGAACTAAATCTTTTAAGATGTTAACTTCATTTGTGAGGTTTATGTTATGGGACAGCTGAAAAATTAAAAAAATCCGTAAACAGCCTTATCTCAGCTGAATGCGCACACAAGCAGACACTTGTAGAAAAACACATCCCAACAGTGAAATCAATGCAAAATCAAACAGTAAGGGTACAGAACTAAATATTTTAAGATGTTAACTTCATTTGTGAGGTTTATGTTATGGGACAGCAGAAAATTTAAAAAATCCGTAAACAGCCTTATCTCAACTGAATGCGCACACAAACAGACACCAATAGAAAAACACATCCAAACAGTGAAATCTTTGCAAAATTAAACACTGAGGGTAAAGAAGTATATCTTATAAGATGTTAACTTCATTTGTTAGGTTTATGTTATGGGACAGCAGAAAAATTAAAAAAATCCGGAAGAGCCTTATCTCAGCTGAATGCGCACACAAACAGACACCAATAGAAAAACACATCCGTGAAATCATTGCAAAATCAAACACTGAGAGTACAGAAGTATATCTTATAAGATGTACATTTCATTTGTCCAGTTAACTGTATGGTTATTTGTCATAATCAAGCTTCAAAAAAATATTTTTACAATGTTTTTTTCAACAAATGTTGCTTTCACAGCACACATTATTGTTGTAATCATATCATTATTATTAATATTATTATTATTATCGCTGTTAATATTATTATTGTTATCATCACCATCATTATATTTATATCATTAATACATTGACATTATATTAACATAAAAAAACAAAAACTCGCGCACTCATTCTATTGGGAACAATGACATGATGATGCTGTAGGGCCACCTTCAGCATTCGCTTCCGATTTTCATTAAGTTTCGATTCCACCTTAAAAAAAATGCACGTTTCGGCCAGTAGGGAGAAGTGCAAATTCAGGAATGGTTGCAATAGAATTCAGTCAGCATTCATATTTGAGATGGACTTTCTCCTATAGTCCAAAGTAGATATGGACATATAGGGGATCACTGGAAAAATAAGGAGCTGTAGCATGCAAAGCAGGTGACATATTTCATGTGAAATCATATTAGGCCACTAGAGGGCAGTGCAAAGTCACAAATTGTTGCAAAATAATTGTCAAAATCTTGACTTTTGAGCTTGATTTTCTCCACAATTCTCAAACCAGGAAAATTCATCACAAATACCCGATCACGATATGACAATATCAAAATTCTAAGATCATATCTTGTCTCATGTCATGATATAGCTATAATATTGTCATGCCTTCCTCATCATAGTTCACATTCCATTTGTCAGAGATAAAATATGAATCCATAACCCATTTTGAGAGGCAGGTTCTCATAAGGTTGGGATGTGTCAACTATTTGGGTTGCCACTAGACTCCCCTGTTTAAATGTAGGAGTTTAGTATTTTGGGCAACACCATGTTAGTTTTTGAAACCAGAAACAACCATAGTTATAAGAGAAGGGATGGATACTGATAGCTTGTCCACTACAAATCCACCTATAACTGCAACTTTGCAAACATGAAATGCAGAGCTGTCAATCACACACTGACAGCTCTGCATTTAAATGTAAAATTAAATTTACATTGTGGACATGCAGCTCTACTGAAGAGGAACTAAGACCATAAACCCTTTAGAACAATGTATGCAGGGCACCAGACTAACTTTTTACTAGGAGCACAGTAGCCCCCCCTATAACTGAATGTTTTAGGAGAGCAAGCAGAACATTTAGGGGCGCACACCTTAAACATTTCCTCTCATTTTCACTGTATTACTGATCAATACTCCGATAATAATTGAATAAATTGCAATGTGCTGTTTAGAATTCCCAGTGAATTTTTATTGTGCACTTGTTTGTTAAAGTATAACATCACATAAGAGACATTAAGTGTACATAAAATACCATCACTGTCACTACAGTACAATTATTAACTAGAAGTGGCCCGGTACTGTCCAGTACACAGAAACTGCACTTGTGTACTGGCACATTTCACAAGATGCCGGTAATCTCTTATCAGTCCACTTGATTATGGTCCAGAGCAATAATGTCTCAGGGTACACTATGTGACGTTCACCTGTTCTCACAAAAGTCAAGTGTTTATTCCTTGAGTTTGGAGTTTTTATTTTCTATCTAATCTCTATCTGGAAGACGACCGCTGTGGCGACCATCATCATGCTTCAAAAGCATGAGTTAGCTCATCCACACACTCATACTTTCTGATATAATAAAAATAAACATGGAGCTGGCAAGTTGAGGCTTGAAAATATCAGAGGAAGATGCACAGAAGGGATTAAGCTGGGCAATAGCCCGGTATCCTGGACTCTTGCTCAAAAATTAATAAATTGATAAAGTTGAACCTGAATTTTCCTTAACACTAAAACAAGGCCAGACCAAAAGTTTCACTCCCAGGGCTGGAGTATGCCAGGTGTAATATTATTAGATATTAATGTAGATGTGATGCAATAATTTGATGCACAAGCCTGTTTTCTTTGTGTATTACCTTAATGACTCTGTCCTGGCAGTGCTGGATGATCTTACACAGCTCCTCTGTACCCTGAGACTCGAGACTCTGATGAAGGATCTGCTCAAACATCTAGTAAAACACAATTTGTAGTTTTGTACCTAACTTTGTGACATACATGCATGTAACACCAGACAAACTGACTCATATAGGAATATCCCATGAAATAATGTGATAATGTTATTTATCACATGTGGACCCAGGTCCACAGTCTGTATTGTGGCATGTTTAACTGTTTAACTGTCCACTGAGTTATCAAACCGCCAAAAGATGTTCGCCTTTAGTTCTACTGTGTCCTTGATCAATGCCACAGTCAGAACCTCATCATTCAACTATTTGACAAACTCTAGTCAAACAGGAGCTACAGTGTAGGAAAATGATCAAGCAATATAATGAGTGTCAATAAAATGATTAGCTCTCATAGAAACTTCCCATTGTGTTAACCAGTTAACCAATAACCTATATCAGACTGGTTAGTCAGTAGTTGAGGTTTCACCTCTCTCATGGGGATCTGGGCCCTTTGGACAAACACTGACGGGCTGCTCACGTCAAACTGTTGCTGCAGACCCTCAAGGCTCAGGTTCACCACCTTCTCATAGCAGCTGTGCATCTTAACTGGATGGAAAGCCAGCATGGAGATCTTCTCCATGTGCTGAGGAGGAAGACAAGAAGGGAGAGGAAGAGATGGATGAGGCATGGACAGATTTGGGAAAAATGTATAATTGTGTCTCACAATAAATATACTACTGCAAAAGTATCACTAATGTTACACTAGACAAATGCTGTTTAAATCACAAACATATTTGGAATAGGAGTATAGGAATTGCGGATAGATAACATTTGTTTTGTAAAGATCCAGATTCTTGTGCTTCAACTGCGAAAATCAGAGTGCATTTTCTATACATAATCATTATATATTGTGCTTCAATTTAAGCACATTCTCATGTTATGGGTTTTATTTAAAGCAACACAATTTTCAACCTTCACGTAATGTCTCTAAGCAGGGATGGGAAGTATTTCTGATACATGTATTAAAAAAAATACATATTTAAAATACGAAATATGCTCTTTTCTGGAGATGATGAAAAATTCCTTCAGATTTTGTACCAATATATTTCCATTATGTGTATTTTATTTAAAATACTGTAACATACATCCTTGGAAAAAAAGTGATGACATAAGAAGACAAATTGCAGGATGCTGCTTCAGATTGGACGTCATGGTGCTTGTGCCTACTTTAATTTGCCAGGACTTGTTAAGATCACAATTAGTCTACATAAGAATTGAATTGAGTCAAGCGATTACCATCAGAGCTGAGTTTCAAGACTTTAGAGCTCACTCTGTCGTTTACATCGATGACAGTGTTAAAGTCGCCACATAAAATAATTTTGTATCCGACCAATAGGGGTTCTTTAAGTCTTTTAAAAAGTTGAAAAATGTTTGTTCTCTCATGAGAGTTGTACACGTGTATCGTTCGTATTTTTTCTCCTCGGTAAAAACAATCCAACATGAGCAATCTACAAGGAATTAAATTAGGAAATCATTCGTTTTACGAATAATAGTGACATCACCAGTTTTAGAAAAAAGATCCCACCATCAGCTTTACTTTCGCCAATAGAAATTACACTTAGACCTTTGTTCCACATGCTGGATACCGTTACTCTTTACTTGTGTTCAGTCTCAGTTCTTGACAACATAATATGTCAAAGTCAGTTTTCAACAAGAATTTAATTTGTTGGGCTCTAAAAGAATTTGATTGGATGCCATGGGCATTCCAAGATGAAACTTTGGGGAAGGTCATAAATGTTTGGGGGGTTATGGTGTGGGTTTGTCGTGATTTTATAATATATATATATATATATATTTATATATATTTATTTTAAAATAAGTTGTTGCCAAAGTTGTTGCTGTAAGGGGGGCTCTCTGCTACAGCCTGCGGGTAAAGCGGGGTGCTGCCAACTCGCTGACCCTGACCCTTATACCTATTCCAAGCCCTACCAGTAGAGGTCCCCCAAGCCCCAATTTATGAGCTGGAATAAAATGATATCAAAGTTTAGTTGGGGTGGCAAAAGACCCACGATAAGACTGGAAACTCTCCAGCTGCCAAAAGAAGAAGGAGGGATGAGACTTCCAAAATTAAAGGAATACTACCATGCGGCCCAATTGAGATATATCGTAGGTTGGTGCAAACCAGACACAGTGAAATGAAATAGAAAAAGAGTTTGGAGAAAACCCAGTACAGAATATAATTGGGGATAAAGAAACATACAAGAAGATTCAAAACCAAATAGACACAATCACGATGTTCACATACAAAATATGGTTCAGTATAATACAAAAATATAAGATACAGAAAGACACTAATTTATTGAATATGATAGCAATTTTACACCGACTAGGTACGATATAGGATTTAAACAGTGGACAACCAAGGGAATCACAGCATGGTGTGTTTTGGTGAAAGATGGACAGCTTGAGAGTTTCCAAAATATGACAGAAAAAAAGGATTTAGATAATCAATCATGAATTCTGTGGATTCCTGCAACTTAGAGACTACTATATGAAAGAGATCAGGATGGACCCCTCCTGAGAAGTGAATAGTGTGATCCAGATCATCATAATCAACGCATACAAAGAAACCACAATTAGAATTATATTGGGACTATATAAAAAAAATGCTACAAAATACATTAAAAAAAAGATGGGAATCAGGATTTAACATAAAACTTAGTGATGAAGATTGGCTAAGATTGGTATAATCTGCCAGACATTAGCCTCATGTATGAAACAAAGTGATTTTGAAGCAGAAACATATTTAGGTTACAAGGTCAGAGCTGCAGTGACTTCCTGACAAGTACAAATGAGCATTTCATGGGTTGTACTGGCAACAGATATGACAAATGTTGGGTGGCTGGGAGATTTTTTTTTAATCAGTCTTGAATATGTCAAAGATTACCCACAATATTAACTTTGAAGCATTGTTAGTTTTGTGTAGCATCAGCTAAAACATGTACTCCCTCCCCTCTTAATTTGAAAAGAGGACATTTGTAATATGGAAATGATTGAATATTTGGTGGTTTTGAGGAGGACTGATGCAGGACAAAAGTATTAATCTTTTATGACAACAATTCTTGGGAGTGAACATTCCTGCCATATACTCAAGTGTATGGTGAAAACAATGTTCAGTGTTCTATTGATCTATTAATAAAATGTTTTCATTTGAATTCCAATTTGCCAAGAGACCTTCTTACAAGAAAGTGTGCCATATGCACTAACACAGTGGAAATGAATCATAATGAAGCCTGAGGGTTAAGGAAACAGTTTGTCATCAACTAAATACTGTAGGTGTCCAAAGCCTGAGGGTCAGCCTCTTTCCCCGGATGAAGCAGAATCCAGTCACGTTAACTGTGCGTTGTAAGAATGGAAAAGACTGTCATAAAAAAAAAATAATAATTACAACACCCACACTGTATCAACATTCAGAGTGGACCTAATTTTTAAGAATAGAGGGATAGATTTAGTGTATAGCCTACTTGTTAAATAGACAGGACAGTGCAGCAGCAGCACCAGCGAAGCTCTCTGAACAGATCAGCAATGTGACCCACAGTCCTCACAACCGAAGACGCAGCCGAAACACAGCAAGCGGTTCCGCGAAAACGGGAGCTTTGCAGCTGCGGGTCCGGGTGAGAGGACATCGGTTCTCACAGTGGAACTGTTCAGACAGCAAGTCTGGCTCCCGTGTAACGTCGCAGACAACACCATCTCAGAGATAGGATACTGACTGCATTTAAACACTAAACTTTCGAAAAAAACAGCAAAGCGAAAAAGAAAAAAAAGAGCATGGAACATTTACATGTGCATATATTAGTATTAACTATATTTCGATTAATGCGTGTGTGTTTAAATGCATGTGTATGTATGTAGTGAAAAGACGTAGTTACTGTAATTAACGAACACATTTTAGCAATGGCCTGCTGTTTAGCTCATTATAATAATGTAAAATTTCACTTACCTCTACATTTTTGAGCATCTTCCTGTGACATGTCAATAGCCTCCCTCTACCACCAACTTCCCCAGTAATTCCTTGGTCAGCGACTGATGCTGCAACTCCATTACATGTTCATCCACCTGCTGAGCAGACACTAACCTGTTCACGTTTTGGATATTAATCCGCTGCTGCTGTGGTGGGGAACTACGTTGCGTTGGAGTGTGACGATGGTCGATAATTATCTTAAAGCTACAGTAGTAGTTGAAATAAACTGCCCCTTTGTTTCACCACACATGCATGGCAGAAATGTTCGCTTCCAAGATTTTTTGTAATAAAAACATAACAGATTAATCCTCTGCATTCTTTGTGCGTTTGGATTTTTTTTTGAGGATATCTTACACCAAATTGCTTCAAATTTGGTGTAGGTGAAGTTATTTTCCACTGTCAGGGAATATCAACATTTTTCATTATCATATAACACACTATTCAATCAATATCTGAAGCTAAAATGATGTGGGTGTATTTTAGGGATATCATAGTATGGTGTGAATGTGGGTTTAGGAATAAATGTGTGTGTGTGTGTGTGTGTCTGTGTCTGTGTCTGTGTGTCTGTGTGTATGTGCAACTCCAGGCACTTCTTGTTCTCACATCAAGTTCAAATCGACATGATACACAGGCACCTACACCTACAAAGAGGCTCATACACACATTCACTCCTTTGAGTAAAAAAAAGAAACAGGCATCTTGAGGGACTTCAAAGACTTGCCCTCTACGTGAACCCAAACAAAAGTCTGGTTTTGTTTACACAGGTGCAATTACAGGTAAACACAATGTTTCACTTTGTTTGGGGCTCAATTCATCCTGACTGTCAAAGACACAGCCTCAGACGCTGAAGACCTCGACCTCATCAACATCAGTCACAATGTACTGAAAAAGAAAAAGGTTAAATAATTTATCAAAACTAACCCTAACCCTATCATATTATAGTGATTACATGTAAAATAATTACATCAAATCAAACATAAGCTAGATGTTTTGTATGACCTGTGTGATCATCCGTTTTTGATGAAGTTTAAAATCCATAATTTGTATTAGTAGTGTATGATTTCACTTTCACTGAACTCAGTACCACCTATACTTCATATACTAGTAGTATGGAGTACTTTTACTGTATACGTTTTGGAGGAATATAGGGTCAAAGTTCACTTTTTGCAACAAACAATAGGGTAACATTTTTTGATGAAGTATAAAATCCTTATTTTTTATCAGTAGTTTATGATTTAACTTTCACTGGACGTATTCAGCTGAGGTTAGGCTGTTTTCGGATTTTTTTCTTTTTTCTACTGTCCCATAATATAAACCTCACTAATGAAGTTAACATCACATAAGATATACTTCTGTACCCTCAGTGTTTGATTTTGCAATGATTTCACTGTTGGGATGTGTTTTTCTATTGGTGTCTGTTTGTGTGCGCATCCAGCCGAGATAAGGCTGTTTTCGGATTTTTTTCTACTGTCCACAGTACTGTGCAAAGGTTTTAGGCAGTTGTGAAAAAAATGAATCAATCATCAATCAACAAAATGCAGTGAATAAACAAAAGAGAAATCTAAATCACCCTTTGTGAGGTTTATGTTATGGGACAGTAGAAAAATGAAAAAAATCAGAAAACAGCCGTATCCCTGCTGAATGCGCACAAAAACAGAGACAAATAGAAAAACACATCCAAACAGTGAAATCATTGCAAAATCAAACACTGAAGGTATATAACTATATCTTATGAGATGTTAACTTTATTTGTGAGTTTTATGTTATGGGACAATAAAAAAATGAAAAAAATCCGAAAACAGCCGTATCCCTGCTGAATGCGCACAAAAACAGACACAAATAGAAAAACACATCCAAACAGTGAAATCATTATAAATTCAAACACTGAGGGTACATCAATATACCTTATAAGATGTTAACTTCATATTATAGGACAGTAGAAAAAAGATTAAAATACCCTCGATCAGCCTTAGTCCCTGATACACATACGGAAAAATCAGACTCCTGGCTTAATGCCTTTAGGAATTATTACAAAAAACACACCTAAACGGCTGACCTTTGACCTTTCCGAAGGTTACACAGGTCTGAAACTCGGCACCCTAGATTAGCCTTAGTCCCTGATACACATACGGAAAAATCAGACTCCTGGCTCAATGCCTTTAGGAATTATTACAAAAAACACACCCGAACGGCTGACCATTGACCTTTCCGAAGGTTGCACAGGTCTGAAACTCGGCACCCTGGATCAGCCTTAGTCCCTGATACACATACGGAAAAATCAGACTCCTGGCTTAATGCCTTTAGGAATTATTACAAAAAACACACCCGAACGGCTGACCATTGACCTTTTCCGAAAGTTGCACAGGTCTGAAACTCGGCAACCGGGATAAGCTTTAGTCCCTGATACACATACGGAAAAATCAGACTCCTGACTCAATGCCTTTAGGAATTATTACAAAAAACACACCACAGCGGCTGACCTTTGACCTTTCCAAAGGTTGCACGGGTCTGAAACTCGGCACCCTGGATCAGCCAGGAGTCCCTGATACACATACGGTGAAATCAGCATCCGGGCTCATTGCCTTTAGGAATTATTGAAGAAAAGACAGTTTCCCACCTTTCTTACATTTGAATTTTACAGACTGTGTTTTTGGCAGTTTTTTTTGGCCAGGGGGAAAAAAGCCCACAGTCCTGTGTCCAAAAACTGAAGACTCTATACAGTCTTAGACTCTTTGGCCAGAGTGGAAGTTTTGGAGGAACTACATTTCTACAGGTCGCAGGAGTGTGAATATTTCATATGTCGTTTGGGGTCCCAAGACGAGCGGAACGACGAGGGTACATTAGTATATCTTATAAGATGTTAACTTTATTTGTGAGGTTTATGTTATGGGACAGTAGAAAAATGAAAAAAAATCAGAAAACAGTCGTATTCCAGCTGAATGCGCACAAATACAGACAAAAATAGAAAAACACAGTCAAACAGCGAAATCATTGCAAAATCAAACACTGAGGTTACAGAAGTATATCTTATAAGATGTTAACTTTATTTGTGAGGTTTATGTTATGGGACAGTAGAAAATTGAAAAAAATCAGAAAACAGCCGTATACTTGCTGAATGTGCACAAAACAGACACAAATAGAAAAACACATCCAAACAGTGAAATCATTGCAAAATCAAACACTGAAGGCATATAACTATATCTTATAAGATGTTAACTTTATTTATGAGGTTTAATGCTACGGGACAATAGAAAATTGAAAAAAATCAGAAAACAGCCGTATACTTGCTGAATGTGCACAAAAACAGACACAAATAGAAAAACACATCCAAACAGTGAAATCATTGCAAAATCAAACACTGAAGGCATATAACTATATCTTATAAGATTTTAACTTTATTTGTGAGGTTTATGTTACGGGACAGTAGAAAATTGAAAAAAATCAGAAAACAGCCGTATACTTGCTGAATGCGCACAAAAACAGACACAAATAGAAAAACACATCCAAACAGTGAAATCATTGCAAAATCAAACACTGAGGTTACAGAAGTATATCTTATAAGATGTTAACTTTATTTGTGAGGTTTATGTTATGGGACAGTAGAAAATTGAAAAAAATCAGAAAACAGCCGTATACTTGCTGAATGTGCACAAAAACAGACACAAATAGAAAAACACATCCAAACAGTGAAATCATTGCAAAATCAAACACTGAAGGCATATAACTATATCTTATAAGATGTTAACTTTATTTATGAGGTTAATGTTACAGGACAATAGAAAATTGAAAAAAATCAGAAAACAGCCGTATACTTGCTGAATGTGCACAACAAAAGACACAAATAGAAAAACACATCCAAACAGTGAAATCATTGCAAAATCAAACACTGAGGTTACAGAAGTATATCTTATAAGATGTTAACTTTATTTGTGAGGTTTATGTTATGGAACAGTAGAAAATTGAAAAAAATCAGAAAACAGCCGTATACTTGCTGAATGTGCACAAACACAGACACACATAGAAAAACACATCCAAACAGTGAAATCATTGCAAAATCAAACACTGAGGTTACAGAAGTATATCTTATAAGATGTTAACTTTATTTGTGAGGTTTATGTTATGGAACAGTAGAAAATTGAAAAAAATCAGAAAACAGCCGTATACTTGCTGAATGTGCACAAAAACAGACACAAATAGAAAAACACATCCAAACAGTGAAATCATTGCAAAATCAAACACTGAAGGCATATCACTATATCTTATAAGATTTTAACTTTATTTGTGAGGTTTATGTTACGGGACAGTAGAAAATTGAAAAAAATCAGAAAACAGCCGTATACTTGCTGAATGCGCACAAAAACAGACACAAATAGAAAAACACATCCAAACAGTGAAATCATTGCAAAATCAAACACTGAGGTTACAGAAGTATATCTTATAAGATGTTAACTTTATTTGTGAGGTTTATGTTATGGGACAGTAGAAAATTGAAAAAAATCAGAAAACAGCCGTATACTTGCTGAATGCGCACAAAAACAGACACAAATAGAAAAACACATCCAAACAGTGAAATCATTGCAAAATCAAACACTGAAAGCATATAACTATATCTTATAAGATTTTAACTTTATTTGCGAGGTTTATGTTACGGGACAGTAGAAAATTGAAAAAAATCAGAAAACAGCCGTATACTTGCTGAATGTGCACAAAAACAGACACAAATAGAAAAACACATCCAAACAGTGAAATCATTGCAAAATCAAACACTGAAGGCATATAACTATATCTTATAAGATTTTAACTTTATTTGTGAGGTTTATGTTACGGGACAGTAGAAAATTGAAAAAAAATCAGAAAACAGCCGTATACTTGCTTAATGTGCACAACAAAAGACACAAATAGAAAAACACATCCAAACAGTGAAATCATTGCAAAATCAAACACTGAGGATAAATAACTATATCTTATAAGATTTTAACTTTATTTGTGAGGTTTATGTTATGGGACAGTAGAAAATTGAAAAAAATCAGAAAACAGCCGTATACTTGCTGAATGTGCCCAAAAACAGACACAAATAGAAAAACACATCCAAACAGTGAAATCATTGCAAAATCAAACACTGAAGGCATATAACTATATCTTATAAGATGTTAACTTTATTTGTGAGGTTTATGTTATGGGACAGTAGAAAATTGAAAAAAATCAGAAAACAGCCGTATACTTGCTGAATGTGCACAAACACAGACACACATAGAAAAACACATCCAAACAGTGAAATCATTGCAAAATCAAACACTGAGGTTACAGAAGTATATCTTATGAGATGTTAACTTTATTTGTGAGGTTTATGTTATGGAACAGTAGAAAATTGAAAAAAATCAGAAAACAGCCGTATACTTGCTGAATGTGCACAAAAACAGACACAAATAGAAAAACACATCCAAACAGTGAAATCATTGCAAAATCAAACACTGAGGTTACAGAAGTATATCTTATAAGATGTTTACTTTATTTGTGAGGTTTATGTTACGGGACAGTAGAAAATTGAAAAAAATCAGAAAACAGCCGTATACTTGCTGAATGTGCACAACAAAAGACACAAATAGAAAAACACATCCAAACAGTGAAATCATTGCAAAATCAAACACTGAAGGCATATAACTATATCTTATAAGATTTTAACTTTATTTGTGAGGTTTATGTTATGGGACAGTAGAAAATTGAAAAAAATCAGAAAACAGCCGTATACTTGCTGAATGTGCACAACAAAAGATACAAATAGAAAAACACTCCCAAACAGTGAAATCATTGCAAAATCAAACACTGACGGCATATAACTATATCTTATAAGATGTTAACTTCATTTGTGAGGTTTATGTTATGGGACAGTAGAAAATTGAAAAAAATCAGAAAACAGCCGTATACTTGCTGAATGTGCACAAAACAGACACAAATAGAAAAACACATCCAAACAGTGAAATCATTGCAAAATCAAACACTGAAGGCATATAACTATATCTTATAAGATGTTAACTTTATTTATGAGGTTTATGCTACGGGACAATAGAAAATTGAAAAAAATCAGAAAACAGCCGTATACTTGCTGAATGTGCACAAAAACAGACACAAATAGAAAAACACATCCAAACAGTGAAATCATTGCAAAATCAAACACTGAAGGCATATAACTATATCTTATAAGATTTTAACTTTATTTGTGAGGTTTATGTTACGGGACAGTAGAAAATTGAAAAAAATCAGAAAACAGCCGTATACTTGCTGAATGCGCACAAAAACAGACACAAATAGAAAAACACATCCAAACAGTGAAATCATTGCAAAATCAAACACTGAGGTTACAGAAGTATATCTTATAAGATGTTAACTTTATTTGTGAGGTTTATGTTATGGGACAGTAGAAAATTGAAAAAAATCAGAAAACAGCCGTATACTTGCTGAATGTGCACAAAAACAGACACAAATAGAAAAACACATCCAAACAGTGAAATCATTGCAAAATCAAACACTGAAGGCATATAACTATATCTTATAAGATGTTAACTTTATTTATGAGGTTAATGTTACAGGACAATAGAAAATTGAAAAAAATCAGAAAACAGCCGTATACTTGCTGAATGTGCACAACAAAAGACACAAATAGAAAAACACATCCAAACAGTGAAATCATTGCAAAATCAAACACTGAGGTTACAGAAGTATATCTTATAAGATGTTAACTTTATTTGTGAGGTTTATGTTATGGAACAGTAGAAAATTGAAAAAATTAGAAAACAGCCGTATACTTGCTGAATGTGCACAAACACAGACACACATAGAAAAACACATCCAAACAGTGAAATCATTGCAAAATCAAACACTGAGGTTACAGAAGTATATCTTATAAGATGTTAACTTTATTTGTGAGGTTTATGTTATGGAACAGTAGAAAATTGAAAAAAATCAGAAAACAGCCGTATACTTGCTGAATGTGCACAAAAACAGACACAAATAGAAAAACACATCCAAACAGTGAAATCATTGCAAAATCAAACACTGAAGGCATATCACTATATCTTATAAGATTTTAACTTTATTTGTGAGGTTTATGTTACGGGACAGTAGAAAATTGAAAAAAATCAGAAAACAGCCGTATACTTGCTGAATGCGCACAAAAACAGACACAAATAGAAAAACACATCCAAACAGTGAAATCATTGCAAAATCAAACACTGAGGTTACAGAAGTATATCTTATAAGATGTTAACTTTATTTGTGAGGTTTATGTTATGGGACAGTAGAAAATTGAAAGAAATCAGAAAACAGCCGTATACTTGCTGAATGCGCACAAAAACAGACACAAATAGAAAAACACATCCAAACAGTGAAATCATTGCAAAATCAAACACTGAAAGCATATAACTATATCTTATAAGATTTTAACTTTATTTGTGAGGTTTATGTTACGGGACAGTAGAAAATTGAAAAAAATCAGAAAACAGCCGTATACTTGCTGAATGTGCACAAAAACAGACACAAATAGAAAAACACATCCAAACAGTGAAATCATTGCAAAATCAAACACTGAAGGTATATAACTATATCTTATAAGATTTTAACTTTATTTGTGAGGTTTATGTTACGGGACAGTAGAAAATTGAAATAAAATCAGAAAACAGCCGTATACTTGCTTAATGTGCACAACAAAAGACACAAATAGAAAAACACATCCAAACAGTGAAATCATTGCAAAATCAAACACTGAGGATAAATAACTATATCTTATAAGATTTTAACTTTATTTGTGAGGTTTATGTTATGGGACAGTAGAAAATTGAAAAAAATCAGAAAACAGCCGTATACTTGCTGAATGTGCCCAAAAACAGACACAAATAGAAAAACACATCCAAACAGTGAAATCATTGCAAAATCAAACACTGAGGTTACAGAAGTATATCTTATAAGATGTTAACTTTATTTGTGAGGTTTATGTTATGGAACAGTAGAAAATTGAAAAAAATCAGAAAACAGCCGTATACTTGCTGAATGTGCACAAAAACAGACACAAATAGAAAAACACATCCAAACAGTGAAATCATTGCAAAATCAAACACTGAAGGCATATCACTATATCTTATAAGATTTTAACTTTATTTGTGAGGTTTATGTTACGGGACAGTAGAAAATTGAAAAAAATCAGAAAACAGCCGTATACTTGCTGAATGCGCACAAAAACAGACACAAATAGAAAAACACATCCAAACAGTGAAATCATTGCAAAATCAAACACTGAGGTTACAGAAGTATATCTTATAAGATGTTAACTTTATTTGTGAGGTTTATGTTATGGGACAGTAGAAAATTGAAAAAAATCAGAAAACAGCCGTATACTTGCTGAATGTGCACAAAAACAGACACAAATAGAAAAACACATCCAAACAGTGAAATCATTGCAAAATCAAACACTGAAAGCATATAACTATATCTTATAAGATTTTAACTTTATTTGTGAGGTTTATGTTACGGGACAGTAGAAAATTGAAAAAAATCAGAAAACAGCCGTATACTTGCTGAATGTGCACAAAAACAGACACAAATAGAAAAACACATCCAAACAGTGAAATCATTGCAAAATCAAACACTGAAGGCAAATAACTATATGTTATAAGATGTTAACTTTATTTATGAGGTTAATGTTACAGGACAATAGAAAATTGAAAAAAATCAGAAAACAGCCGTATACTTGCTGAATGTGCACAACAAAAGACACAAATAGAAAAACACATCCAAACAGTGAAATCATTGCAAAATCAAACACTGAGGTTACAGAAGTATATCTTATAAGATGTTAACTTTATTTGTGAGGTTTATGTTATGGAACAGTAGAAAATTGAAAAAAATCAGAAAACAGCCGTATACTTGCTTAATGTGCACAACAAAAGACACAAATAGAAAAACACATCCAAACAGTGAAATCATTGCAAAATCAAACACTGAGGATAAATAACTATATCTTATAAGATTTTAACTTTATTTGTGAGGTTTATGTTATGGGACAGTAGAAAATTGAAAAAAATCAGAAAACAGCCGTATACTTGCTGAATGTGCCCAAAAACAGACACAAATAGAAAAACACATCCAAACAGTGAAATCATTGCAAAATCAAACACTGAGGTTACAGAAGTATATCTTATAAGATGTTAACTTTATTTGTGAGGTTTATGTTATGGAACAGTAGAAAATTGAAAAAAATCAGAAAACAGCCGTATACTTGCTGAATGTGCACAAAAACAGACACAAATAGAAAAACACATCCAAACAGTGAAATCATTGCAAAATCAAACACTGAAGGCATATCACTATATCTTATAAGATTTTAACTTTATTTGTGAGGTTTATGTTACGGGACAGTAGAAAATTGAAAAAAATCAGAAAACAGCCGTATACTTGCTGAATGCGCACAAAAACAGACACAAATAGAAAAACACATCCAAACAGTGAAATCATTGCAAAATCAAACACTGAGGTTACAGAAGTATATCTTATAAGATGTTAACTTTATTTGTGAGGTTTATGTTATGGGACAGTAGAAAATTGAAAAAAATCAGAAAACAGCCGTATACTTGCTGAATGTGCACAAAAACAGACACAAATAGAAAAACACATCCAAACAGTGAAATCATTGCAAAATCAAACACTGAAAGCATATAACTATATCTTATAAGATTTTAACTTTATTTGTGAGGTTTATGTTACGGGACAGTAGAAAATTGAAAAAAATCAGAAAACAGCCGTATACTTGCTGAATGTGCACAAAAACAGACACAAATAGAAAAACACATCCAAACAGTGAAATCATTGCAAAATCAAACACTGAAGGCAAATAACTATATCTTATAAGATGTTAACTTTATTTATGAGGTTAATGTTACAGGACAATAGAAAATTGAAAAAAATCAGAAAACAGCCGTATACTTGCTGAATGTGCACAACAAAAGACACAAATAGAAAAACACATCCAAACAGTGAAATCATTGCAAAATCAAACACTGAGGTTACAGAAGTATATCTTATAAGATGTTAACTTTATTTGTGAGGTTTATGTTATGGAACAGTAGAAAATTGAAAAAAATCAGAAAACAGCCGTATACTTGCTGAATGTGCACAAACACAGACACACATAGAAAAACACATCCAAACAGTGAAATCATTGCAAAATCAAACACTGAGGTTACAGAAGTATATCTTATAAGATGTTAACTTTATTTGTGAGGTTTATGTTATGGAACAGTAGAAAATTGAAAAAAATCAGAAAACAGCCGTATACTTGCTGAATGTGCACAAACACAGACACACATAGAAAAACACATCCAAACAGTGAAATCATTGCAAAATCAAACACTGAGGTTACAGAAGTATATCTTATAAGATGTTAACTTTATTTGTGAGGTTTATGTTATGGAACAGTAGAAAATTGAAAAAAATCAGAAAACAGCCGTATACTTGCTGAATGTGCACAAAAACAGACACAAATAGAAAAACACATCCAAACAGTGAAATCATTGCAAAATCAAACACTGAAGGCATATAACTATATCTTATAAGATTTTAACTTTATTTGTGAGGTTTATGTTACGGGACAGTAGAAAATTGAAAAAAATCAGAAAACAGCCGTATACTTGCTGAATGCGCACAAAAACAGACACAAATAGAAAAACACATCCAAACAGTGAAATCATTGCAAAATCAAACACTGAGGTTACAGAAGTATATCTTATAAGATGTTGACTTTATTTGTGAGGTTTATGTTATGGGACAGTAGAAAATTGAAAAAAATCAGAAAACAGCCGTATACTTGCTGAATGCGCACAAAAACAGACACAAATAGAAAAACACATCCAAACAGTGAAATCATTGCAAAATCAAACACTGAAAGCATATAACTATATCTTATAAGATTTTAACTTTATTTGTGAGGTTTATGTTACGGGACAGTAGAAAATTGAAAAAAATCAGAAAACAGCCGTATACTTGCTGAATGTGCACAAAAACAGACACAAATAGAAAAACACATCCAAACAGTGAAATCATTGCAAAATCAAACACTGAAGGCATATAACTATATCTTATAAGATGTTAACTTTATTTATGAGGTTAATGTTACAGGACAATAGAAAATTGAAAAAAATCAGAAAACAGCCGTATACTTGCTGAATGTGCACAACAAAAGACACAAATAGAAAAACACATCCCAACAGTGAAATCATTGCAAAATCAAACACTGAGGGTACAGAACTAAATCTTTTAAGATGTTAACTTCATTTGTGAGGTTTATGTTATGGGACAGCAGAAAAATTAAAAAAATCCGTAAACAGCCTTATCTCAGCTGAATGCGCACACAAACAGACTTCAATAGAAAAACACATCCAAACAGTGAAATCTTTGCAAAATTAAACACTGAGGGTAAAGAAGTATATCTTATAAGATGTTAAGTTCATTTGTTAGGTTTATATTATGGGAAAGTAGAAAAATGAAAAAAATCCGAAAACAGCCTTATCTCAGCTGAATGCGCACACAAACAGACACTTGTAGAAACACACATCCCAACACTGAAATCATTGAAAAGTCAAACAGTGAGTGTACAGAACTAAATCTTTTAAGATGTTAACTTCATTTGTGAGGTTTATGTTAAGGGACAGCAGAAAAATTAAAAAATCCGTAAACAGCCTTATCTCAGCTGAATGCGCACACAAGCAGACACTTGTAGAAAAACACATCCCAACAGTGAAATCAATGCAAAATCAAACAGTAAGGGTACAGAACTAAATATTTTAAGATGTTAACTTCATTTGTGAGGTTTATGTTATGGGACAGCAGAAAATTTAAAAAATCCGTAAACAGCCTTATCTCAACTGAATGCGCACACAAACAGACACCAATAGAAAAACACATCCAAACAGTGAAATCTTTGCAAAATTAAACACTGAGGGTAAAGAAGTATATCTTATAAGATGTTAAGTTCATTTGTTAGGTTTATATTATGGGAAAGTAGAAAAATGAAAAAAATCCGAAAACAGCCTTATCTCAGCTGTATGCGCACACAAACAGACACCAATAGAAAAACACATCCAAACAGTGAAATCTTTGCAAAATTAAACACTGAGGGTAAAGAAGTATATCTTATAAGATGTTAACTTCATTTGTTAGGTTTATATTATGGGAAAGTAGAAAAATGAAAAAAATCCGTAAACAGCCTTATCTCAGCTGAATGCGCACACAAACAGACACTTGTAGAAAAACACATCCCAAACAGTGAAATCTTTGCAAAATTAAACACTGAGGGTGAAGAAGTATATCTTATAAGATGTTAAGTTCATTTGTTAGGTTTATATTATGGGAAAGTAGAAAAATGAAAAAAATCCGAAAACAGCCTTATCTCAGCTGTATGCGCACACAAACAGACACCAATAGAAAAACACATCCCAACAGTGAAATCATTGCAAAATCAAACACTGAGGGTACAGAACTAAATCTTTTAAGATGTTAACTTCATTTGTGAGGTTTATGTTATGGGACAGCAGAAAAATTAAAAAAATCCGTAAACAGCCTTATCTCAGCTGAATGCGCACACAAACAGACACCAATAGAAAAACACATCCAAACAGTGAAATCTTTGCAAAATTAAACACTGAGGGTAAAGAAGTATATCTTATAAGATGTTAAATTCATTTGTTAGGTTTATATTATGGGAAAGTAGAAAAATGAAAAAAATCCGTAAACAGCCTTATCTCAGCTGAATGCGCACACAAACAGACACTTGTAGAAAAACACATCCCAACAGTGAAACCATTGCAAAATCAAACACTGAGTGTACAGAACTAAATATTTTAAGATGTTAACTTCATTTGTGAGGTTTATGTTATGGGACAGCAGAAAAAATAAAAAAATCCGTAAACAGCCTTATCTCAGCTGAATGCGCACACAAACAGACACTTGTAGAAAAACACATCCCAACAGTGAAACCATTGCAAAATCAAACACTGAGGGTACAGAACTAAATATTTTAAGATGTTAACTTCATTTGTGAGGTTTATGTTATGGGACAGCAGAAAAAATAAAAAAATCCATAAACAGCCTTATCTCAGCTGAATGCGCACTCAAACAGACACCAATAGAAAAACACATCCAAACAGTGAAATCTTTGCAATATTAAACACTGAGGGTAAAGAAGTATATCTTATAAGATGTTAAGTTCATTTGTTAGGTTTATATTATGGGAAAGTAGAAAAATGAAAAAAATCCGAAAACAGCCTTATCTCAGCTGTATGCGCACACAAACAGACACCAATAGAAAAACACATCCAAACAGTGAAATCAATGCAAAATCAAACAGTGAGTGTACAGAACTAAAACTTTTAAGAAGTTAACTTCATTTGTGAGGTTTATGTTATGGGACAGCAGAAAAATTAAAAAAATCCGTAAACAGCCTTATCTCAGCTGGATGCGCACACAAACAGACACCAATAGAAAAACACATCCAAACAGTGAAATCTTTGCAAAATTAAACACTGAGGGTAAAGAAGTATATCTTATAAGATGTTAACTTCATTTGTTAGGTTTATATTATGGGAAAGTAGAAAAATGAAAAAAATCCGAAAACAGCCTTATCTCAGCTGTATGCGCACACAAAACAGACACCAATAGAAAAACACATCCAAACAGTGAAATCTTTGCAAAATTAAACACTGAGGGTAAAGAAGTATATCTTATAAGATGTTAAGTTCATTTGTTAGGTTTATATTATGGGAAAGTAGAAAAATGAAAAGAAATCCGAAAACAGCCTTATCTCAGCTGTATGCGCACACAAACAGACACCAATAGAAAAACACATCCAAACAGTGAAATCAATGCAAAATCAAACAGTGAGTGTACAGAACTAAATCTTTTAAGATGTTAACTTCATTTGTGAGGTTTATGTTATGGGACAGCAGAAAAATTAAAAAAATCCGTAAACAGCCTTATCTCAGCTGAATGCGCACACAAACAGACACCAATAGAAAAACACATCCAAACAGTGAAATCTTTGAAAATTAAACACTGAGGGTAAAGAAGTATATCTTATAAGATGTTAAATTCATTTGTTAGGTTTATATTATGGGAAAGTAGAAAAATGAAAAAAATCCGTAAACAGCCTTATCTCAGCTGAATGCGCACACAAACAGACACTTGTAGAAAAACACATCCCAACAGTGAAACCATTGCAAAATCAAACACTGAGTGTACAGAACTAAATATTTTAAGATGTTAACTTCATTTGTGAGGTTTATGTTATGGGACAGCAGAAAAAATAAAAAAATCCGTAAACAGCCTTATCTCAGCTGAATGCGCACACAAACAGACACTTGTAGAAAAACACATCCCAACAGTGAAACCATTGCAAAATCAAACACTGAGGGTACAGAACTAAATATTTTAAGATGTTAACTTCATTTGTGAGGTTTATGTTATGGGACAGCAGAAAAAATAAAAAAATCCGTAAACAGCCTTATCTCAGCTGAATGCGCACTCAAACAGACACAAATAGAAAAACACATCCAAACAGTGAAATCTTTGCAATATTAAACACTGAGGGTAAAGAAGTATATCTTATAAGATGTTAAATTCATTTGTTAGGTTTATATTATGGGAAAGTAGAAAAATGAAAAAAATCCGAAAACAGCCTTATCTCAGCTGTATGCGCACACAAACAGACACCAATAGAAAAACACATCCAAACAGTGAAATCAATGCAAAATCAAACAGTGAGTGTACAGAACTAAATCTTTTAAGAAGTTAACTTCATTTGTGAGGTTTATGTTATGGGACAGCAGAAAAATTAAAAAAATCAGTAAACAGCCTTATCTCAGCTGAATGTGCACACAAACAGACACTTGTAGAAAAACACATCCCAACAGTGAAACCATTGCAAAATCAAACACTGAGGGTACAGAACTAAATATTTTAAGATGTTAACTTCATTTGTGAGGTTTATGTTATGGGACAGCTGAAAAATTAAAAAAATCCGTAAACAGCCTTATCTCAGCTGAATGCGCACACAAACAGACACCAATAGAAAAACACATCCAAACAGTGAAATCTTTGCAAAATTAAACACTGAGGGTAAAGAAGTATATCTTATAAGATGTTAACTTCATTTGTTAGGTTTATATTATGGGAAAGTAGAAAAATGAAAAAAATCCGAAAACAGCCTTATCTCAGCTGTATGCGCACACAAAACAGACACCAATAGAAAAACACATCCAAACAGTGAAATCTTTGCAAAATTAAACACTGAGGGTAAAGAAGTATATCTTATAAGATGTTAAGTTCATTTGTTAGGTTTATATTATGGGAAAGTAGAAAAATGAAAAGAAATCCGAAAACAGCCTTATCTCAGCTGTATGCGCACACAAACAGACACCAATAGAAAAACACATCCAAACAGTGAAATCAATGCAAAATCAAACAGTGAGTGTACAGAACTAAATCTTTTAAGATGTTAACTTCATTTGTGAGGTTTATGTTATGGGACAGCAGAAAAATTAAAAAAATCCGTAAACAGCCTTATCTCAGCTGAATGCGCACACAAACAGACACCAATAGAAAAACACATCCAAACAGTGAAATCAATGCAAAATCAAACAGTGAGTGTACAGAACTAAAACTTTTAAGAAGTTAACTTCATTTGTGAGGTTTATGTTATGGGACAGCAGAAAAATTAAAAAAATCAGTAAACAGCCTTATCTCAGCTGAATGTGCACACAAACAGACACTTGTAGAAAAACACATCCCAACAGTGAAACCATTGCAAAATCAAACACTGAGGGTACAGAACTAAATCTTTTAAGATGTTAACTTCATTTGTGAGGTTTATGTTATGGGACAGCTGAAAAATTAAAAAAATCCGTAAACAGCCTTATCTCAGCTGAATGCGCACACAAACAGACACCAATAGAAAAACACATCCAAACAGTGAAATCTTTGCAAAATTAAACACTGAGGGTAAAGAAGTATATCTTATAAGATGTTAACTTCATTTGTTAGGTTTATATTATGGGAAAGTAGAAAAATGAAAAAAATCCGAAAACAGCCTTATCTCAGCTGTATGCGCACACAAAACAGACACCAATAGAAAAACACATCCAAACAGTGAAATCTTTGCAAAATTAAACACTGAGGGTAAAGAAGTATATCTTATAAGATGTTAAGTTCATTTGTTAGGTTTATATTATGGGAAAGTAGAAAAATGAAAAGAAATCCGAAAACAGCCTTATCTCAGCTGTATGCGCACACAAACAGACACCAATAGAAAAACACATCCAAACAGTGAAATCAATGCAAAATCAAACAGTGAGTGTACAGAACTAAATCTTTTAAGAAGTTAACTTCATTTGTGAGGTTTATGTTATGGGACAGCAGAAAAATTAAAAAAATCAGTAAACAGCCTTATCTCAGCTGAATGTGCACACAAACAGACACTTGTAGAAAAACACATCCCAACAGTGAAACCATTGCAAAATCAAACACTGAGGGTACAGAACTAAATCTTTTAAGATGTTAACTTCATTTGTGAGGTTTATGTTATGGGACAGCTGAAAAATTAAAAAAATCCGTAAACAGCCTTATCTCAGCTGAATGCGCACACAAGCAGACACTTGTAGAAAAACACATCCCAACAGTGAAATCAATGCAAAATCAAACAGTAAGGGTACAGAACTAAATATTTTAAGATGTTAACTTCATTTGTGAGGTTTATGTTATGGGACAGCAGAAAATTTAAAAAATCCGTAAACAGCCTTATCTCAACTGAATGCGCACACAAACAGACACCAATAGAAAAACACATCCAAACAGTGAAATCTTTGCAAAATTAAACACTGAGGGTAAAGAAGTATATCTTATAAGATGTTAACTTCATTTGTTAGGTTTATGTTATGGGACAGCAGAAAAATTAAAAAAATCCGGAAGAGCCTTATCTCAGCTGAATGCGCACACAAACAGACACCAATAGAAAAACACATCCGTGAAATCATTGCAAAATCAAACACTGAGAGTACAGAAGTATATCTTATAAGATGTACATTTCATTTGTCCAGTTAACTGTATGGTTATTTGTCATAATCAAGCTTCAAAAAAATATTTTTACAATGTTTTTTTCAACAAATGTTGCTTTCACAGCACACATTATTGTTGTAATCATATCATTATTATTAATATTATTATTATTATCGCTGTTAATATTATTATTGTTATCATCACCATCATTATATTTATATCATTAATACATTGACATTATATTAACATAAAAAAACAAAAACTCGCGCACTCATTCTATTGGGAACAATGACATGATGATGCTGTAGGGCCACCTTCAGCATTCGCTTCCGATTTTCATTAAGTTTCGATTCCACCTTAAAAAAAATGCACGTTTCGGCCAGTAGGGAGAAGTGCAAATTCAGGAATGGTTGCAATAGAATTCAGTCAGCATTCATATTTGAGATGGACTTTCTCCTATAGTCCAAAGTAGATATGGACATATAGGGGATCACTGGAAAAATAAGGAGCTGTAGCATGCAAAGCAGGTGACATATTTCATGTGAAATCATATTAGGCCACTAGAGGGCAGTGCAAAGTCACAAATTGTTGCAAAATAATTGTCAAAATCTTGACTTTTGAGCTTGATTTTCTCCACAATTCTCAAACCAGGAAAATTCATCACAAATACCCGATCACGATATGACAATATCAAAATTCTAAGATCATATCTTGTCTCATGTCATGATATAGCTATAATATTGTCATGCCTTCCTCATCATAGTTCACATTCCATTTGTCAGAGATAAAATATGAATCCATAACCCATTTTGAGAGGCAGGTTCTCATAAGGTTGGGATGTGTCAACTATTTGGGTTGCCACTAGACTCCCCTGTTTAAATGTAGGAGTTTAGTATTTTGGGCAACACCATGTTAGTTTTTGAAACCAGAAACAACCATAGTTATAAGAGAAGGGATGGATACTGATAGCTTGTCCACTACAAATCCACCTATAACTGCAACTTTGCAAACATGAAATGCAGAGCTGTCAATCACACACTGACAGCTCTGCATTTAAATGTAAAATTAAATTTACATTGTGGACATGCAGCTCTACTGAAGAGGAACTAAGACCATAAACCCTTTAGAACAATGTATGCAGGGCACCAGACTAACTTTTTACTAGGAGCACAGTAGCCCCCCCTATAACTGAATGTTTTAGGAGAGCAAGCAGAACATTTAGGGGCGCACACCTTAAACATTTCCTCTCATTTTCACTGTATTACTGATCAATACTCCGATAATAATTGAATAAATTGCAATGTGCTGTTTAGAATTCCCAGTGAATTTTTATTGTGCACTTGTTTGTTAAAGTATAACATCACATAAGAGACATTAAGTGTACATAAAATACCATCACTGTCACTACAGTACAATTATTAACTAGAAGTGGCCCGGTACTGTCCAGTACACAGAAACTGCACTTTTATTTGTGTACTGGCACATTTCACAAGATGCCGGTAATCTCTTATCAGTCCACTTGATTATGGTCCAGAGCAATAATGTCTCAGGGTACACTATGTGACGTTCACCTGTTCTCACAAAAGTCAAGTGTTTATTCCTTGAGTTTGGAGTTTTTATTTTCTATCTAATCTCTATCTGGAAGACGACCGCTGTGGCGACCATCATCATGCTTCAAAAGCATGAGTTAGCTCATCCACACACTCATACTTTCTGATATAATAAAAATAAACATGGAGCTGGCAAGTTGAGGCTTGAAAATATCAGAGGAAGATGCACAGAAGGGATTAAGCTGGGCAATAGCCCGGTATCCTGGACTCTTGCTCAAAAATTAATAAATTGATAAAGTTGAACCTGAATTTTCCTTAACACTAAAACAAGGCCAGACCAAAAGTTTCACTCCCAGGGCTGGAGTATGCCAGGTGTAATATTATTAGATATTAATGTAGATGTGATGCAATAATTTGATGCACAAGCCTGTTTTCTTTGTGTATTACCTTAATGACTCTGTCCTGGCAGTGCTGGATGATCTTACACAGCTCCTCTGTACCCTGAGACTCGAGACTCTGATGAAGGATCTGCTCAAACATCTAGTAAAACACAATTTGTAGTTTTGTACCTAACTTTGTGACATACATGCATGTAACACCAGACAAACTGACTCATATAGGAATATCCCATGAAATAATGTGATAATGTTATTTATCACATGTGGACCCAGGTCCACAGTCTGTATTGTGGCATGTTTAACTGTTTAACTGTCCACTGAGTTATCAAACCGCCAAAAGATGTTCGCCTTTAGTTCTACTGTGTCCTTGATCAATGCCACAGTCAGAACCTCATCATTCAACTATTTGACAAACTCTAGTCAAACAGGAGCTACAGTGTAGGAAAATGATCAAGCAATATAATGAGTGTCAATAAAATGATTAGCTCTCATAGAAACTTCCCATTGTGTTAACCAGTTAACCAATAACCTATATCAGACTGGTTAGTCAGTAGTTGAGGTTTCACCTCTCTCATGGGGATCTGGGCCCTTTGGACAAACACTGACGGGCTGCTCACGTCAAACTGTTGCTGCAGACCCTCAAGGCTCAGGTTCACCACCTTCTCATAGCAGCTGTGCATCTTAACTGGATGGAAAGCCAGCATGGAGATCTTCTCCATGTGCTGAGGAGGAAGACAAGAAGGGAGAGGAAGAGATGGATGAGGCATGGACAGATTTGGGAAAAATGTATAATTGTGTCTCACAATAAATATACTACTGCAAAAGTATCACTAATGTTACACTAGACAAATGCTGTTTAAATCACAAACATATTTGGAATAGGAGTATAGGAATTGCGGATAGATAACATTTGTTTTGTAAAGATCCAGATTCTTGTGCTTCAACTGCGAAAATCAGAGTGCATTTTCTATACATAATCATTATATATTGTGCTTCAATTTAAGCACATTCTCATGTTATGGGTTTTATTTAAAGCAACACAATTTTCAACCTTCACGTAATGTCTCTAAGCAGGGATGGGAAGTATTTCTGATACATGTATTAAAAAAAATACATATTTAAAATACGAAATATGCTCTTTTCTGGAGATGATGAAAAATTCCTTCAGATTTTGTACCAATATATTTCCATTATGTGTATTTTATTTAAAATACTGTAACATACATCCTTGGAAAAAAAGTGATGACATAAGAAGACAAATTGCAGGATGCTGCTTCAGATTGGACGTCATGGTGCTTGTGCCTACTTTAATTTGCCAGGACTTGTTAAGATCACAATTAGTCTACATAAGAATTGAATTGAGTCAAGCGATTACCATCAGAGCTGAGTTTCAAGACTTTAGAGCTCACTCTGTCGTTTACATCGATGACAGTGTTAAAGTCGCCACATAAAATAATTTTGTATCCGACCAATAGGGGTTCTTTAAGTCTTTTAAAAAGTTGAAAAATGTTTGTTCTCTCATGAGAGTTGTACACGTGTATCGTTCGTATTTTTTCTCCTCGGTAAAAACAATCCAACATGAGCAATCTACAAGGAATTAAATTAGGAAATCATTCGTTTTACGAATAATAGTGACATCACCAGTTTTAGAAAAAAGATCCCACCATCAGCTTTACTTTCGCCAATAGAAATTACACTTAGACCTTTGTTCCACATGCTGGATACCGTTACTCTTTACTTGTGTTCAGTCTCAGTTCTTGACAACATAATATGTCAAAGTCAGTTTTCAACAAGAATTTAATTTGTTGGGCTCTAAAAGAATTTGATTGGATGCCATGGGCATTCCAAGATGAAACTTTGGGGAAGGTCATAAATGTTTGGGGGGTTATGGTGTGGGTTTGTCGTGATTTTATAATATATATATATATATATATTTATATATATTTATTTTAAAATAAGTTGTTGCCAAAGTTGTTGCTGTAAGGGGGGCTCTCTGCTACAGCCTGCGGGTAAAGCGGGGTGCTGCCAACTCGCTGACCCTGACCCTTATACCTATTCCAAGCCCTACCAGTAGAGGTCCCCCAAGCCCCAATTTATGAGCTGGAATAAAATGATATCAAAGTTTAGTTGGGGTGGCAAAAGACCCACGATAAGACTGGAAACTCTCCAGCTGCCAAAAGAAGAAGGAGGGATGAGACTTCCAAAATTAAAGGAATACTACCATGCGGCCCAATTGAGATATATCGTAGGTTGGTGCAAACCAGACACAGTGAAATGAAATAGAAAAAGAGTTTGGAGAAAACCCAGTACAGAATATAATTGGGGATAAAGAAACATACAAGAAGATTCAAAACCAAATAGACACAATCACGATGTTCACATACAAAATATGGTTCAGTATAATAAAAAAATATAAGATACAGAAAGACACTAATTTATTGAATATGATAGCAATTTTACACCGACTAGGTACGATATAGGATTTAAACAGTGGACAACCAAGGGAATCACAGCATGGTGTGTTTTGGTGAAAGATGGACAGCTTGAGAGTTTCCAAAATATGACAGAAAAAAAGGATTTAGATAATCAATCATGAATTCTGTGGATTCCTGCAACTTAGAGACTACTATATGAAAGAGATCAGGATGGACCCCTCCTGAGAAGTGAATAGTGTGATCCAGATCATCATAATCAACGCATACAAAGAAACCACAATTAGAATTATATTGGGACTATATAAAAAAAAATGCTACAAAATACATTAAAAAAAAGATGGGAATCAGGATTTAACATAAAACTTAGTGATGAAGATTGGCTAAGATTGGTATAATCTGCCAGACATTAGCCTCATGTATGAAACAAAGTGATTTTGAAGCAGAAACATATTTAGGTTACAAGGTCAGAGCTGCAGTGACTTCCTGACAAGTACAAATGAGCATTTCATGGGTTGTACTGGCAACAGATATGACAAATGTTGGGTGGCTGGGAGATTTTTTTTTAATCAGTCTTGAATATGTCAAAGATTACCCACAATATTAACTTTGAAGCATTGTTAGTTTTGTGTAGCATCAGCTAAAACATGTACTCCCTCCCCTCTTAATTTGAAAAGAGGACATTTGTAATATGGAAATGATTGAATATTTGGTGGTTTTGAGGAGGACTGATGCAGGACAAAAGTATTAATCTTTTATGACAACAATTCTTGGGAGTGAACATTCCTGCCATATACTCAAGTGTATGGTGAAAACAATGTTCAGTGTTCTATTGATCTATTAATAAAATGTTTTCATTTGAATTCCAATTTGCCAAGAGACCTTCTTACAAGAAAGTGTGCCATATGCACTAACACAGTGGAAATGAATCATAATGAAGCCTGAGGGTTAAGGAAACAGTTTGTCATCAACTAAATACTGTAGGTGTCCAAAGCCTGAGGGTCAGCCTCTTTCCCCGGATGAAGCAGAATCCAGTCACGTTAACTGTGCGTTGTAAGAATGGAAAAGACTGTCATAAAAAAAAAATAATAATTACAACACCCACACTGTATCAACATTCAGAGTGGACCTAATTTTTAAGAATAGAGGGATAGATTTAGTGTATAGCCTACTTGTTAAATAGACAGGACAGTGCAGCAGCAGCACCAGCGAAGCTCTCTGAACAGATCAGCAATGTGACCCACAGTCCTCACAACCGAAGACGCAGCCGAAACACAGCAAGCGGTTCCGCGAAAACGGGAGCTTTGCAGCTGCGGGTCCGGGTGAGAGGACATCGGTTCTCACAGTGGAACTGTTCAGACAGCAAGTCTGGCTCCCGTGTAACGTCGCAGACAACACCATCTCAGAGATAGGATACTGACTGCATTTAAACACTAAACTTTCGAAAAAAACAGCAAAGCGAAAAAGAAAAAAAAGAGCATGGAACATTTACATGTGCATATATTAGTATTAACTATATTTCGATTAATGCGTGTGTGTTTAAATGCATGTGTATGTATGTAGTGAAAAGACGTAGTTACTGTAATTAACGAACACATTTTAGCAATGGCCTGCTGTTTAGCTCATTATAATAATGTAAAATTTCACTTACCTCTACATTTTTGAGCATCTTCCTGTGACATGTCAATAGCCTCCCTCTACCACCAACTTCCCCAGTAATTCCTTGGTCAGCGACTGATGCTGCAACTCCATTACATGTTCATCCACCTGCTGAGCAGACACTAACCTGTTCACGTTTTGGATATTAATCCGCTGCTGCTGTGGTGGGGAACTACGTTGCGTTGGAGTGTGACGATGGTCGATAATTATCTTAAAGCTACAGTAGTAGTTGAAATAAACTGCCCCTTTGTTTCACCACACATGCATGGCAGAAATGTTCGCTTCCAAGATTTTTTGTAATAAAAACATAACAGATTAATCCTCTGCATTCTTTGTGCGTTTGGATTTTTTTTTGAGGATATCTTACACCAAATTGCTTCAAATTTGGTGTAGGTGAAGTTATTTTCCACTGTCAGGGAATATCAACATTTTTCATTATCATATAACACACTATTCAATCAATATCTGAAGCTAAAATGATGTGGGTGTATTTTAGGGATATCATAGTATGGTGTGAATGTGGGTTTAGGAATAAATGTGTGTGTGTGTGTGTGTGTGTCTGTGTCTGTGTCTGTGTGTCTGTGTGTATGTGCAACTCCAGGCACTTCTTGTTCTCACATCAAGTTCAAATCGACATGATACACAGGCACCTACACCTACAAAGAGGCTCATACACACATTCACTCCTTTGAGTAAAAAAAAGAAACAGGCATCTTGAGGGACTTCAAAGACTTGCCCTCTACGTGAACCCAAACAAAAGTCTGGTTTTGTTTACACAGGTGCAATTACAGGTAAACACAATGTTTCACTTTGTTTGGGGCTCAATTCATCCTGACTGTCAAAGACACAGCCTCAGACGCTGAAGACCTCGACCTCATCAACATCAGTCACAATGTACTGAAAAAGAAAAAGGTTAAATAATTTATCAAAACTAACCCTAACCCTATCATATTATAGTGATTACATGTAAAATAATTACATCAAATCAAACATAAGCTAGATGTTTTGTATGACCTGTGTGATCATCCGTTTTTGATGAAGTTTAAAATCCATAATTTGTATTAGTAGTGTATGATTTCACTTTCACTGAACTCAGTACCACCTATACTTCATATACTAGTAGTATGGAGTACTTTTACTGTATACGTTTTGGAGGAATATAGGGTCAAAGTTCACTTTTTGCAACAAACAATAGGGTAACATTTTTTGATGAAGTATAAAATCCTTATTTTTTATCAGTAGTTTATGATTTAACTTTCACTGGACGTATTCAGCTGAGGTTAGGCTGTTTTCGGATTTTTTTCTTTTTTCTACTGTCCCATAATATAAACCTCACTAATGAAGTTAACATCACATAAGATATACTTCTGTACCCTCAGTGTTTGATTTTGCAATGATTTCACTGTTGGGATGTGTTTTTCTATTGGTGTCTGTTTGTGTGCGCATCCAGCCGAGATAAGGCTGTTTTCGGATTTTTTTCTACTGTCCACAGTACTGTGCAAAGGTTTTAGGCAGTTGTGAAAAAAATGAATCAATCATCAATCAACAAAATGCAGTGAATAAACAAAAGAGAAATCTAAATCACCCTTTGTGAGGTTTATGTTATGGGACAGTAGAAAAATGAAAAAAATCAGAAAACAGCCGTATCCCTGCTGAATGCGCACAAAAACAGAGACAAATAGAAAAACACATCCAAACAGTGAAATCATTGCAAAATCAAACACTGAAGGTATATAACTATATCTTATGAGATGTTAACTTTATTTGTGAGTTTTATGTTATGGGACAATAAAAAAATGAAAAAAATCCGAAAACAGCCGTATCCCTGCTGAATGCGCACAAAAACAGACACAAATAGAAAAACACATCCAAACAGTGAAATCATTATAAATTCAAACACTGAGGGTACATCAATATACCTTATAAGATGTTAACTTCATATTATAGGACAGTAGAAAAAAGATTAAAATACCCTCGATCAGCCTTAGTCCCTGATACACATACGGAAAAATCAGACTCCTGGCTTAATGCCTTTAGGAATTATTACAAAAAACACACCTAAACGGCTGACCTTTGACCTTTCCGAAGGTTACACAGGTCTGAAACTCGGCACCCTAGATTAGCCTTAGTCCCTGATACACATACGGAAAAATCAGACTCCTGGCTCAATGCCTTTAGGAATTATTACAAAAAACACACCCGAACGGCTGACCATTGACCTTTCCGAAGGTTGCACAGGTCTGAAACTCGGCACCCTGGATCAGCCTTAGTCCCTGATACACATACGGAAAAATCAGACTCCTGGCTTAATGCCTTTAGGAATTATTACAAAAAACACACCCGAACGGCTGACCATTGACCTTTTCCGAAAGTTGCACAGGTCTGAAACTCGGCAACCGGGATAAGCTTTAGTCCCTGATACACATACGGAAAAATCAGACTCCTGACTCAATGCCTTTAGGAATTATTACAAAAAACACACCACAGCGGCTGACCTTTGACCTTTCCAAAGGTTGCACGGGTCTGAAACTCGGCACCCTGGATCAGCCAGGAGTCCCTGATACACATACGGTGAAATCAGCATCCGGGCTCATTGCCTTTAGGAATTATTGAAGAAAAGACAGTTTCCCACCTTTCTTACATTTGAATTTTACAGACTGTGTTTTTGGCAGTTTTTTTTGGCCAGGGGGAAAAAAGCCCACAGTCCTGTGTCCAAAAACTGAAGACTCTATACAGTCTTAGACTCTTTGGCCAGAGTGGAAGTTTTGGAGGAACTACATTTCTACAGGTCGCAGGAGTGTGAATATTTCATATGTCGTTTGGGGTCCCAAGACGAGCGGAACGACGAGGGTACATTAGTATATCTTATAAGATGTTAACTTTATTTGTGAGGTTTATGTTATGGGACAGTAGAAAAATGAAAAAAAATCAGAAAACAGTCGTATTCCAGCTGAATGCGCACAAATACAGACAAAAATAGAAAAACACAGTCAAACAGCGAAATCATTGCAAAATCAAACACTGAGGTTACAGAAGTATATCTTATAAGATGTTAACTTTATTTGTGAGGTTTATGTTATGGGACAGTAGAAAATTGAAAAAAATCAGAAAACAGCCGTATACTTGCTGAATGTGCACAAAACAGACACAAATAGAAAAACACATCCAAACAGTGAAATCATTGCAAAATCAAACACTGAAGGCATATAACTATATCTTATAAGATGTTAACTTTATTTATGAGGTTTATGCTACGGGACAATAGAAAATTGAAAAAAATCAGAAAACAGCCGTATACTTGCTGAATGTGCACAAAAACAGACACAAATAGAAAAACACATCCAAACAGTGAAATCATTGCAAAATCAAACACTGAAGGCATATAACTATATCTTATAAGATTTTAACTTTATTTGTGAGGTTTATGTTACGGGACAGTAGAAAATTGAAAAAAATCAGAAAACAGCCGTATACTTGCTGAATGCGCACAAAAACAGACACAAATAGAAAAACACATCCAAACAGTGAAATCATTGCAAAATCAAACACTGAGGTTACAGAAGTATATCTTATAAGATGTTAACTTTATTTGTGAGGTTTATGTTATGGGACAGTAGAAAATTGAAAAAAATCAGAAAACAGCCGTATACTTGCTGAATGTGCACAAAAACAGACACAAATAGAAAAACACATCCAAACAGTGAAATCATTGCAAAATCAAACACTGAAGGCATATAACTATATCTTATAAGATGTTAACTTTATTTATGAGGTTAATGTTACAGGACAATAGAAAATTGAAAAAAATCAGAAAACAGCCGTATACTTGCTGAATGTGCACAACAAAAGACACAAATAGAAAAACACATCCAAACAGTGAAATCATTGAAAAATCAAACACTGAGGTTACAGAAGTATATCTTATAAGATGTTAACTTTATTTGTGAGGTTTATGTTATGGAACAGTAGAAAATTGAAAAAAATCAGAAAACAGCCGTATACTTGCTGAATGTGCACAAACACAGACACACATAGAAAAACACATCCAAACAGTGAAATCATTGCAAAATCAAACACTGAGGTTACAGAAGTATATCTTATAAGATGTTAACTTTATTTGTGAGGTTTATGTTATGGAACAGTAGAAAATTGAAAAAAATCAGAAAACAGCCGTATACTTGCTGAATGTGCACAAAAACAGACACAAATAGAAAAACACATCCAAACAGTGAAATCATTGCAAAATCAAACACTGAAGGCATATCACTATATCTTATAAGATTTTAACTTTATTTGTGAGGTTTATGTTACGGGACAGTAGAAAATTGAAAAAAATCAGAAAACAGCCGTATACTTGCTGAATGCGCACAAAAACAGACACAAATAGAAAAACACATCCAAACAGTGAAATCATTGCAAAATCAAACACTGAGGTTACAGAAGTATATCTTATAAGATGTTAACTTTATTTGTGAGGTTTATGTTATGGGACAGTAGAAAATTGAAAAAAATCAGAAAACAGCCGTATACTTGCTGAATGCGCACAAAAACAGACACAAATAGAAAAACACATCCAAACAGTGAAATCATTGCAAAATCAAACACTGAAAGCATATAACTATATCTTATAAGATTTTAACTTTATTTGCGAGGTTTATGTTACGGGACAGTAGAAAATTGAAAAAAATCAGAAAACAGCCGTATACTTGCTGAATGTGCACAAAAACAGACACAAATAGAAAAACACATCCAAACAGTGAAATCATTGCAAAATCAAACACTGAAGGCATATAACTATATCTTATAAGATTTTAACTTTATTTGTGAGGTTTATGTTACGGGACAGTAGAAAATTGAAAAAAAATCAGAAAACAGCCGTATACTTGCTTAATGTGCACAACAAAAGACACAAATAGAAAAACACATCCAAACAGTGAAATCATTGCAAAATCAAACACTGAGGATAAATAACTATATCTTATAAGATTTTAACTTTATTTGTGAGGTTTATGTTATGGGACAGTAGAAAATTGAAAAAAATCAGAAAACAGCCGTATACTTGCTGAATGTGCCCAAAAACAGACACAAATAGAAAAACACATCCAAACAGTGAAATCATTGCAAAATCAAACACTGAAGGCATATAACTATATCTTATAAGATGTTAACTTTATTTGTGAGGTTTATGTTATGGGACAGTAGAAAATTGAAAAAAATCAGAAAACAGCCGTATACTTGCTGAATGTGCACAAACACAGACACACATAGAAAAACACATCCAAACAGTGAAATCATTGCAAAATCAAACACTGAGGTTACAGAAGTATATCTTATGAGATGTTAACTTTATTTGTGAGGTTTATGTTATGGAACAGTAGAAAATTGAAAAAAATCAGAAAACAGCCGTATACTTGCTGAATGTGCACAAAAACAGACACAAATAGAAAAACACATCCAAACAGTGAAATCATTGCAAAATCAAACACTGAGGTTACAGAAGTATATCTTATAAGATGTTTACTTTATTTGTGAGGTTTATGTTACGGGACAGTAGAAAATTGAAAAAAATCAGAAAACAGCCGTATACTTGCTGAATGTGCACAACAAAAGACACAAATAGAAAAACACATCCAAACAGTGAAATCATTGCAAAATCAAACACTGAAGGCATATAACTATATCTTATAAGATTTTAACTTTATTTGTGAGGTTTATGTTATGGGACAGTAGAAAATTGAAAAAAATCAGAAAACAGCCGTATACTTGCTGAATGTGCACAACAAAAGATACAAATAGAAAAACACTCCCAAACAGTGAAATCATTGCAAAATCAAACACTGACGGCATATAACTATATCTTATAAGATGTTAACTTCATTTGTGAGGTTTATGTTATGGGACAGTAGAAAATTGAAAAAAATCAGAAAACAGCCGTATACTTGCTGAATGTGCACAAAACAGACACAAATAGAAAAACACATCCAAACAGTGAAATCATTGCAAAATCAAACACTGAAGGCATATAACTATATCTTATAAGATGTTAACTTTATTTATGAGGTTTATGCTACGGGACAATAGAAAATTGAAAAAAATCAGAAAACAGCCGTATACTTGCTGAATGTGCACAAAAACAGACACAAATAGAAAAACACATCCAAACAGTGAAATCATTGCAAAATCAAACACTGAAGGCATATAACTATATCTTATAAGATTTTAACTTTATTTGTGAGGTTTATGTTACGGGACAGTAGAAAATTGAAAAAAATCAGAAAACAGCCGTATACTTGCTGAATGCGCACAAAAACAGACACAAATAGAAAAACACATCCAAACAGTGAAATCATTGCAAAATCAAACACTGAGGTTACAGAAGTATATCTTATAAGATGTTAACTTTATTTGTGAGGTTTATGTTATGGGACAGTAGAAAATTGAAAAAAATCAGAAAACAGCCGTATACTTGCTGAATGTGCACAAAAACAGACACAAATAGAAAAACACATCCAAACAGTGAAATCATTGCAAAATCAAACACTGAAGGCATATAACTATATCTTATAAGATGTTAACTTTATTTATGAGGTTAATGTTACAGGACAATAGAAAATTGAAAAAAATCAGAAAACAGCCGTATACTTGCTGAATGTGCACAACAAAAGACACAAATAGAAAAACACATCCAAACAGTGAAATCATTGCAAAATCAAACACTGAGGTTACAGAAGTATATCTTATAAGATGTTAACTTTATTTGTGAGGTTTATGTTATGGAACAGTAGAAAATTGAAAAAAATCAGAAAACAGCCGTATACTTGCTGAATGTGCACAAACACAGACACACATAGAAAAACACATCCAAACAGTGAAATCATTGCAAAATCAAACACTGAGGTTACAGAAGTATATCTTATAAGATGTTAACTTTATTTGTGAGGTTTATGTTATGGAACAGTAGAAAATTGAAAAAAATCAGAAAACAGCCGTATACTTGCTGAATGTGCACAAAAACAGACACAAATAGAAAAACACATCCAAACAGTGAAATCATTGCAAAATCAAACACTGAAGGCATATCACTATATCTTATAAGATTTTAACTTTATTTGTGAGGTTTATGTTACGGGACAGTAGAAAATTGAAAAAAATCAGAAAACAGCCGTATACTTGCTGAATGCGCACAAAAACAGACACAAATAGAAAAACACATCCAAACAGTGAAATCATTGCAAAATCAAACACTGAGGTTACAGAAGTATATCTTATAAGATGTTAACTTTATTTGTGAGGTTTATGTTATGGGACAGTAGAAAATTGAAAAAAATCAGAAAACAGCCGTATACTTGCTGAATGCGCACAAAAACAGACACAAATAGAAAAACACATCCAAACAGTGAAATCATTGCAAAATCAAACACTGAAAGCATATAACTATATCTTATAAGATTTTAACTTTATTTGCGAGGTTTATGTTACGGGACAGTAGAAAATTGAAAAAAATCAGAAAACAGCCGTATACTTGCTGAATGTGCACAAAAACAGACACAAATAGAAAAACACATCCAAACAGTGAAATCATTGCAAAATCAAACACTGAAGGCATATAACTATATCTTATAAGATTTTAACTTTATTTGTGAGGTTTATGTTACGGGACAGTAGAAAATTGAAAAAAAATCAGAAAACAGCCGTATACTTGCTTAATGTGCACAACAAAAGACACAAATAGAAAAACACATCCAAACAGTGAAATCATTGCAAAATCAAACACTGAGGATAAATAACTATATCTTATAAGATTTTAACTTTATTTGTGAGGTTTATGTTATGGGACAGTAGAAAATTGAAAAAAATCAGAAAACAGCCGTATACTTGCTGAATGTGCCCAAAAACAGACACAAATAGAAAAACACATCCAAACAGTGAAATCATTGCAAAATCAAACACTGAAGGCATATAACTATATCTTATAAGATGTTAACTTTATTTGTGAGGTTTATGTTATGGGACAGTAGAAAATTGAAAAAAATCAGAAAACAGCCGTATACTTGCTGAATGTGCACAAACACAGACACACATAGAAAAACACATCCAAACAGTGAAATCATTGCAAAATCAAACACTGAGGTTACAGAAGTATATCTTATGAGATGTTAACTTTATTTGTGAGGTTTATGTTATGGAACAGTAGAAAATTGAAAAAAATCAGAAAACAGCCGTATACTTGCTGAATGTGCACAAAAACAGACACAAATAGAAAAACACATCCAAACAGTGAAATCATTGCAAAATCAAACACTGAGGTTACAGAAGTATATCTTATAAGATGTTTACTTTATTTGTGAGGTTTATGTTACGGGACAGTAGAAAATTGAAAAAAATCAGAAAACAGCCGTATACTTGCTGAATGTGCACAACAAAAGACACAAATAGAAAAACACATCCAAACAGTGAAATCATTGCAAAATCAAACACTGAAGGCATATCACTATATCTTATAAGATTTTAACTTTATTTGTGAGGTTTATGTTACGGGACAGTAGAAAATTGAAAAAAATCAGAAAACAGCCGTATACTTGCTGAATGCGCACAAAAACAGACACAAATAGAAAAACACATCCAAACAGTGAAATCATTGCAAAATCAAACACTGAGGTTACAGAAGTATATCTTATAAGATGTTAACTTTATTTGTGAGGTTTATGTTATGGGACAGTAGAAAATTGAAAAAAATCAGAAAACAGCCGTATACTTGCTGAATGCGCACAAAAACAGACACAAATAGAAAAACACATCCAAACAGTGAAATCATTGCAAAATCAAACACTGAAAGCATATAACTATATCTTATAAGATTTTAACTTTATTTGCGAGGTTTATGTTACGGGACAGTAGAAAATTGAAAAAAATCAGAAAACAGCCGTATACTTGCTGAATGTGCACAAAAACAGACACAAATAGAAAAACACATCCAAACAGTGAAATCATTGCAAAATCAAACACTGAAGGCATATAACTATATCTTATAAGATTTTAACTTTATTTGTGAGGTTTATGTTACGGGACAGTAGAAAATTGAAAAAAAATCAGAAAACAGCCGTATACTTGCTTAATGTGCACAACAAAAGACACAAATAGAAAAACACATCCAAACAGTGAAATCATTGCAAAATCAAACACTGAGGATAAATAACTATATCTTATAAGATTTTAACTTTATTTGTGAGGTTTATGTTATGGGACAGTAGAAAATTGAAAAAAATCAGAAAACAGCCGTATACTTGCTGAATGTGCCCAAAAACAGACACAAATAGAAAAACACATCCAAACAGTGAAATCATTGCAAAATCAAACACTGAAGGCATATAACTATATCTTATAAGATGTTAACTTTATTTGTGAGGTTTATGTTATGGGACAGTAGAAAATTGAAAAAAATCAGAAAACAGCCGTATACTTGCTGAATGTGCACAAACACAGACACACATAGAAAAACACATCCAAACAGTGAAATCATTGCAAAATCAAACACTGAGGTTACAGAAGTATATCTTATGAGATGTTAACTTTATTTGTGAGGTTTATGTTATGGAACAGTAGAAAATTGAAAAAAATCAGAAAACAGCCGTATACTTGCTGAATGTGCACAAAAACAGACACAAATAGAAAAACACATCCAAACAGTGAAATCATTGCAAAATCAAACACTGAGGTTACAGAAGTATATCTTATAAGATGTTTACTTTATTTGTGAGGTTTATGTTACGGGACAGTAGAAAATTGAAAAAAATCAGAAAACAGCCGTATACTTGCTGAATGTGCACAACAAAAGACACAAATAGAAAAACACATCCAAACAGTGAAATCATTGCAAAATCAAACACTGACGGCATAAAACTATATCTTATAAGATTTTAACTTTATTTGTGAGGTTTATGTTACGGGACAGTAGAAAATTGAAAAAAATCAGAAAACAGCCGTATACTTGCTGAATGAGCACAAAAACAGACACAAATAGAAAAACACATCCAAACAGTGAAATCATTGCAAAATCAAACACTGAAGGCATATAACTATATCTTATAAGATGTTAACTTTATTTGTGAGGTTTATGTTATGCGACAGTAGAAAATAGAAAAAAATCAGAAAACAGCCGTATACTTGCTGAATGTGCACAAACACAGACACACATAGAAAAACACATCCAAACAGTGAAATCATTGCAAAATCAAACACTGAGGTTACAGAAGTATATCTTATAAGATCATAACTTTATTTGTGAGGTTTATGTTATGGAACAGTAGAAAATTGAAAAAAATCAGAAAACAGCCGTATACTTGCTGAATGCGCACAAAAACAGACACAAATAGAAAAACACATCCAAACAGTGAAATCATTGCAAAATCAAACACTGAAAGCATATAACTATATCTTATAAGATTTTAACTTTATTTGTGAGGTTTATGTTACGGGACAGTAGAAAATTGAAAAAAATCAGAAAACAGCCGTATACTTGCTGAATGTGCACAAAAACAGACACAAATAGAAAAACACATCCAAACAGTGAAATCATTGCAAAATCAAACACTGAAGGCATATAACTATATCTTATAAGATGTTAACTTTATTTATGAGGTTAATGTTACAGGACAATAGAAAATTGAAAAAAATCAGAAAACAGCCGTATACTTGCTGAATGTGCACAACAAAAGACACAAATAGAAAAACACATCCAAACAGTGAAATCATTGCAAAATCAAACACTGAGGTTACAGAAGTATATCTTATAAGATGTTAACTTTATTTGTGAGGTTTATGTTATGGGACAGTAGAAAATTGAAAGAAATCAGAAAACAGCCGTATACTTGCTGAATGCGCACAAAAACAGACACAAATAGAAAAACACATCCAAACAGTGAAATCATTGCAAAATCAAACACTGAAAGCATATAACTATATCTTATAAGATTTTAACTTTATTTGTGAGGTTTATGTTACGGGACAGTAGAAAATTGAAAAAAATCAGAAAACAGCCGTATACTTGCTGAATGTGCACAAAAACAGACACAAATAGAAAAACACATCCAAACAGTGAAATCATTGCAAAATCAAACACTGAAGGTATATAACTATATCTTATAAGATTTTAACTTTATTTGTGAGGTTTATGTTACGGGACAGTAGAAAATTGAAAAAAAATCAGAAAACAGCCGTATACTTGCTTAATGTGCACAACAAAAGACACAAATAGAAAAACACATCCAAACAGTGAAATCATTGCAAAATCAAACACTGAGGATAAATAACTATATCTTATAAGATTTTAACTTTATTTGTGAGGTTTATGTTATGGGACAGTAGAAAATTGAAAAAAATCAGAAAACAGCCGTATACTTGCTGAATGTGCCCAAAAACAGACACAAATAGAAAAACACATCCAAACAGTGAAATCATTGCAAAATCAAACACTGAGGTTACAGAAGTATATCTTATAAGATGTTAACTTTATTTGTGAGGTTTATGTTATGGAACAGTAGAAAATTGAAAAAAATCAGAAAACAGCCGTATACTTGCTGAATGTGCACAAAAACAGACACAAATAGAAAAACACATCCAAACAGTGAAATCATTGCAAAATCAAACACTGAAGGCATATCACTATATCTTATAAGATTTTAACTTTATTTGTGAGGTTTATGTTACGGGACAGTAGAAAATTGAAAAAAATCAGAAAACAGCCGTATACTTGCTGAATGCGCACAAAAACAGACACAAATAGAAAAACACATCCAAACAGTGAAATCATTGCAAAATCAAACACTGAGGTTACAGAAGTATATCTTATAAGATGTTAACTTTATTTGTGAGGTTTATGTTATTGGACAGTAGAAAATTGAAAAAAATCAGAAAACAGCCGTATACTTGCTGAATGTGCACAAAAACAGACACAAATAGAAAAACACATCCAAACAGTGAAATCATTGCAAAATCAAACACTGAAAGCATATAACTATATCTTATAAGATTTTAACTTTATTTGTGAGGTTTATGTTACGGGACAGTAGAAAATTGAAAAAAATCAGAAAACAGCCGTATACTTGCTGAATGTGCACAAAAACAGACACGAATAGAAAAACACATCCAAACAGTGAAATCATTGCAAAATCAAACACTGAAGGCATATAACTATATCTTATAAGATGTTAACTTTATTCATGAGGTTAATGTTACAGGACAATAGAAAATTGAAAAAAATCAGAAAACAGCCGTATACTTGCTGAATGTGCACAACAAAAGACACAAATAGAAAAACACATCCAAACAGTGAAATCATTGCAAAATCAAACACTGAGGTTACAGAAGTATATCTTATAAGATGTTAACTTTATTTGTGAGGTTTATGTTATGGAACAGTAGAAAATTGAAAAAAATCAGAAAACAGCCGTATACTTGCTGAATGTGCACAAACACAGACACACATAGAAAAACACATCCAAACAGTGAAATCATTGCAAAATCAAACACTGAGGTTACAGAAGTATATCTTATAAGATGTTAACTTTATTTGTGAGGTTTATGTTATGGAACAGTAGAAAATTGAAAAAAATCAGAAAACAGCCGTATACTTGCTGAATGTGCACAAACACAGACACACATAGAAAAACACATCCAAACAGTGAAATCATTGCAAAATCAAACACTGAGGTTACAGAAGTATATCTTATAAGATGTTAACTTTATTTGTGAGGTTTATGTTATGGAACAGTAGAAAATTGAAAAAAATCAGAAAACAGCCGTATACTTGTGCTGAATGTGCACAAAAACAGACACAAATAGAAAAACACATCCAAACAGTGAAATCATTGCAAAATCAAACACTGAAGGCATATAACTATATCTTATAAGATTTTAACTTTATTTGTGAGGTTTATGTTACGGGACAGTAGAAAATTGAAAAAATCAGAAAACAGCCGTATACTTGCTGAATGCGCACAAAAACAGACACAAATAGAAAAACACATCCAAACAGTGAAATCATTGCAAAATCAAACACTGAGGTTACAGAAGTATATCTTATAAGATGTTGACTTTATTTGTGAGGTTTATGTTATGGGACAGTAGAAAATTGAAAAAAATCAGAAAACAGCCGTATACTTGCTGAATGCGCACAAAAACAGACACAAATAGAAAAACACATCCAAACAGTGAAATCATTGCAAAATCAAACACTGAGGATAAATAACTATATCTTATAAGATTTTAACTTTATTTGTGAGGTTTATGTTATGGGACAGTAGAAAATTGAAAAAAATCAGAAAACAGCCGTATACTTGCTGAATGTGCCAAAAACAGACACAAATAGAAAAACACATCCAAACAGTGAAATCATTGCAAAATCAAACACTGAAGGCATATAACTATATCTTATAAGATGTTAACTTTATTTGTGAGGTTTATGTTATGGGACAGTAGAAAATTGAAAAAAATCAGAAAACAGCCGTATACTTGCTGAATGTGCACAAACACAGACACACATAGAAAAACACATCCAAACAGTGAAATCATTGCAAAATCAAACACTGAGGTTACAGAAGTATATCTTATGAGATGTTAACTTTATTTGTGAGGTTTATGTTATGGAACAGTAGAAATTGAAAAAAATCAGAAAACAGCCGTATACTTGCTGAATGTGCACAAAAACAGACACAAATAGAAAAAACACATCCAAACAGTGAAATCATTGCAAAATCAAACACTGAGGTTACAGAAGTATATCTTATAAGATGTTTACTTTATTTGTGAGGTTTATGTTACGGGACAGTAGAAAATTGAAAAAAATCAGAAAACAGCCGTATACTTGCTGAATGTGCACAACAAAAGACACAAATAGAAAAACACATCCAAACAGTGAAATCATTGCAAAATCAAACACTGACGGCATATAACTATATCTTATAAGATTTTAACTTTATTTGTGAGGTTTATGTTACGGGACAGTAGAAAATTGAAAAAAATCAGAAAACAGCCGTATACTTGCTGAATGAGCACAAAAACAGACACAAATAGAAAAACACATCCAAACAGTGAAATCATTGCAAAATCAAACACTGAAGGCATATAACTATATCTTATAAGATGTTAACTTTATTTGTGAGGTTTATGTTATGCGACAGTAGAAAATAGAAAAAAATCAGAAAACAGCCGTATACTTGCTGAATGTGCACAAACACAGACACACATAGAAAAACACATCCAAACAGTGAAATCATTGCAAAATCAAACACTGAGGTTACAGAAGTATATCTTATAAGATCATAACTTTATTTGTGAGGTTTATGTTATGGAACAGTAGAAAATTGAAAAAAATCAGAAAACAGCCGTATACTTGCTGAATGCGCACAAAAACAGACACAAATAGAAAAACACATCCAAACAGTGAAATCATTGCAAAATCAAACACTGAAAGCATATAACTATATCTTATAAGATTTTAACTTTATTTGTGAGGTTTATGTTACGGGACAGTAGAAAATTGAAAAAAAATCAGAAAACAGCCGTATACTTGCTGAATGTGCACAAAAACAGACACAAATGGAAAAACACATCCAAACAGTGAAATCATTGCAAAATCAAACACTGAAGGCATATAACTATATCTTATAAGATGTTAACTTTATTTATGAGGTTAATGTTACAGGACAATAGAAAATTGAAAAAAATCAGAAAACAGCCGTATACTTGCTGAATGTGCACAACAAAAGACACAAATAGAAAAACACATCCAAACAGTGAAATCATTGCAAAATCAAACACTGAGGTTACAGAAGTATATCTTATAAGATGTTAACTTTATTTGTGAGGTTTATGTTATGGAACAGTAGAAAATTGAAAAAAATCAGAAAACAGCCGTATACTTGCTGAATGTGCACAAACACAGACACACATAGAAAAACACATCCAAACAGTGAAATCATTGCAAAATCAAACACTGAGGTTACAGAAGTATATCTTATAAGATGTTAACTTTATTTGTGAGGTTTATGTTATGGAACAGTAGAAAATTGAAAAAAATCAGAAAACAGCCGTATACTTGCTGAATGTGCACAAAAACAGACACAAATAGAAAAACACATCCAAACAGTGAAATCATTGCAAAATCAAACACTGAAGGCATATCACTATATCTTATAAGATTTTAACTTTATTTGTGAGGTTTATGTTACGGGACAGTAGAAAATTGAAAAAAATCAGAAAACAGCCGTATACTTGCTGAATGCGCACAAAAACAGACACAAATAGAAAAACACATCCAAACAGTGAAATCATTGCAAAATCAAACACTGAGGTTACAGAAGTATATCTTATAAGATGTTAACTTTATTTGTGAGGTTTATGTTATGGGACAGTAGAAAATTGAAAGAAATCAGAAAACAGCCGTATACTTGCTGAATGCGCACAAAAACAGACACAAATAGAAAAACACATCCAAACAGTGAAATCATTGCAAAATCAAACACTGAAAGCATATAACTATATCTTATAAGATTTTAACTTTATTTGTGAGGTTTATGTTACGGGACAGTAGAAAATTGAAAAAAATCAGAAAACAGCCGTATACTTGCTGAATGTGCACAAAAACAGACACAAATAGAAAAACACATCCAAACAGTGAAATCATTGCAAAATCAAACACTGAAGGTATATAACTATATCTTATAAGATTTTAACTTTATTTGTGAGGTTTATGTTACGGGACAGTAGAAAATTGAAATAAAATCAGAAAACAGCCGTATACTTGCTTAATGTGCACAACAAAAGACACAAATAGAAAAACACATCCAAACAGTGAAATCATTGCAAAATCAAACACTGAGGATAAATAACTATATCTTATAAGATTTTAACTTTATTTGTGAGGTTTATGTTATGGGACAGTAGAAAATTGAAAAAAATCAGAAAACAGCCGTATACTTGCTGAATGTGCCCAAAAACAGACACAAATAGAAAAACACATCCAAACAGTGAAATCATTGCAAAATCAAACACTGAGGTTACAGAAGTATATCTTATAAGATGTTAACTTTATTTGTGAGGTTTATGTTATGGAACAGTAGAAAATTGAAAAAAATCAGAAAACAGCCGTATACTTGCTGAATGTGCACAAAAACAGACACAAATAGAAAAACACATCCAAACAGTGAAATCATTGCAAAATCAAACACTGAAGGCATATCACTATATCTTATAAGATTTTAACTTTATTTGTGAGGTTTATGTTACGGGACAGTAGAAAATTGAAAAAAATCAGAAAACAGCCGTATACTTGCTGAATGCGCACAAAAACAGACACAAATAGAAAAACACATCCAAACAGTGAAATCATTGCAAAATCAAACACTGAGGTTACAGAAGTATATCTTATAAGATGTTAACTTTATTTGTGAGGTTTATGTTATGGGACAGTAGAAAATTGAAAAAAATCAGAAAACAGCCGTATACTTGCTGAATGTGCACAAAAACAGACACAAATAGAAAAACACATCCAAACAGTGAAATCATTGCAAAATCAAACACTGAAAGCATATAACTATATCTTATAAGATTTTAACTTTATTTGTGAGGTTTATGTTACGGGACAGTAGAAAATTGAAAAAAATCAGAAAACAGCCGTATACTTGCTGAATGTGCACAAAAACAGACACAAATAGAAAAACACATCCAAACAGTGAAATCATTGCAAAATCAAACACTGAAGGCAAATAACTATATGTTATAAGATGTTAACTTTATTTATGAGGTTAATGTTACAGGACAATAGAAAATTGAAAAAAATCAGAAAACAGCCGTATACTTGCTGAATGTGCACAACAAAAGACACAAATAGAAAAACACATCCAAACAGTGAAATCATTGCAAAATCAAACACTGAGGTTACAGAAGTATATCTTATAAGATGTTAACTTTATTTGTGAGGTTTATGTTATGGAACAGTAGAAAATTGAAAAAAATCAGAAAACAGCCGTATACTTGCTTAATGTGCACAACAAAAGACACAAATAGAAAAACACATCCAAACAGTGAAATCATTGCAAAATCAAACACTGAGGATAAATAACTATATCTTATAAGATTTTAACTTTATTTGTGAGGTTTATGTTATGGGACAGTAGAAAATTGAAAAAAATCAGAAAACAGCCGTATACTTGCTGAATGTGCCCAAAAACAGACACAAATAGAAAAACACATCCAAACAGTGAAATCATTGCAAAATCAAACACTGAGGTTACAGAAGTATATCTTATAAGATGTTAACTTTATTTGTGAGGTTTATGTTATGGAACAGTAGAAAATTGAAAAAAATCAGAAAACAGCCGTATACTTGCTGAATGTGCACAAAAACAGACACAAATAGAAAAACACATCCAAACAGTGAAATCATTGCAAAATCAAACACTGAAGGCATATCACTATATCTTATAAGATTTTAACTTTATTTGTGAGGTTTATGTTACGGGACAGTAGAAAATTGAAAAAAATCAGAAAACAGCCGTATACTTGCTGAATGCGCACAAAAACAGACACAAATAGAAAAACACATCCAAACAGTGAAATCATTGCAAAATCAAACACTGAGGTTACAGAAGTATATCTTATAAGATGTTAACTTTATTTGTGAGGTTTATGTTATGGGACAGTAGAAAATTGAAAAAAATCAGAAAACAGCCGTATACTTGCTGAATGTGCACAAAAACAGACACAAATAGAAAAACACATCCAAACAGTGAAATCATTGCAAAATCAAACACTGAAAGCATATAACTATATCTTATAAGATTTTAACTTTATTTGTGAGGTTTATGTTACGGGACAGTAGAAAATTGAAAAAAATCAGAAAACAGCCGTATACTTGCTGAATGTGCACAAAAACAGACACAAATAGAAAAACACATCCAAACAGTGAAATCATTGCAAAATCAAACACTGAAGGCAAATAACTATATCTTATAAGATGTTAACTTTATTTATGAGGTTAATGTTACAGGACAATAGAAAATTGAAAAAAATCAGAAAACAGCCGTATACTTGCTGAATGTGCACAACAAAAGACACAAATAGAAAAACACATCCAAACAGTGAAATCATTGCAAAATCAAACACTGAGGTTACAGAAGTATATCTTATAAGATGTTAACTTTATTTGTGAGGTTTATGTTATGGAACAGTAGAAAATTGAAAAAAATCAGAAAACAGCCGTATACTTGCTGAATGTGCACAAACACAGACACACATAGAAAAACACATCCAAACAGTGAAATCATTGCAAAATCAAACACTGAGGTTACAGAAGTATATCTTATAAGATGTTAACTTTATTTGTGAGGTTTATGTTATGGAACAGTAGAAAATTGAAAAAAATCAGAAAACAGCCGTATACTTGCTGAATGTGCACAAACACAGACACACATAGAAAAACACATCCAAACAGTGAAATCATTGCAAAATCAAACACTGAGGTTACAGAAGTATATCTTATAAGATGTTAACTTTATTTGTGAGGTTTATGTTATGGAACAGTAGAAAATTGAAAAAAATCAGAAAACAGCCGTATACTTGCTGAATGTGCACAAAAACAGACACAAATAGAAAAACACATCCAAACAGTGAAATCATTGCAAAATCAAACACTGAAGGCATATAACTATATCTTATAAGATTTTAACTTTATTTGTGAGGTTTATGTTACGGGACAGTAGAAAATTGAAAAAAATCAGAAAACAGCCGTATACTTGCTGAATGCGCACAAAAACAGACACAAATAGAAAAACACATCCAAACAGTGAAATCATTGCAAAATCAAACACTGAGGTTACAGAAGTATATCTTATAAGATGTTGACTTTATTTGTGAGGTTTATGTTATGGGACAGTAGAAAATTGAAAAAAATCAGAAAACAGCCGTATACTTGCTGAATGCGCACAAAAACAGACACAAATAGAAAAACACATCCAAACAGTGAAATCATTGCAAAATCAAACACTGAAAGCATATAACTATATCTTATAAGATTTTAACTTTATTTGTGAGGTTTATGTTACGGGACAGTAGAAAATTGAAAAAAATCAGAAAACAGCCGTATACTTGCTGAATGTGCACAAAAACAGACACAAATAGAAAAACACATCCAAACAGTGAAATCATTGCAAAATCAAACACTGAAGGCATATAACTATATCTTATAAGATGTTAACTTTATTTATGAGGTTAATGTTACAGGACAATAGAAAATTGAAAAAAATCAGAAAACAGCCGTATACTTGCTGAATGTGCACAACAAAAGACACAAATAGAAAAACACATCCCAACAGTGAAATCATTGCAAAATCAAACACTGAGGGTACAGAACTAAATCTTTTAAGATGTTAACTTCATTTGTGAGGTTTATGTTATGGGACAGCAGAAAAATTAAAAAAATCCGTAAACAGCCTTATCTCAGCTGAATGCGCACACAAACAGACTTCAATAGAAAAACACATCCAAACAGTGAAATCTTTGCAAAATTAAACACTGAGGGTAAAGAAGTATATCTTATAAGATGTTAAGTTCATTTGTTAGGTTTATATTATGGGAAAGTAGAAAAATGAAAAAAATCCGAAAACAGCCTTATCTCAGCTGAATGCGCACACAAACAGACACTTGTAGAAACACACATCCCAACACTGAAATCATTGAAAAGTCAAACAGTGAGTGTACAGAACTAAATCTTTTAAGATGTTAACTTCATTTGTGAGGTTTATGTTAAGGGACAGCAGAAAAATTAAAAAATCCGTAAACAGCCTTATCTCAGCTGAATGCGCACACAAGCAGACACTTGTAGAAAAACACATCCCAACAGTGAAATCAATGCAAAATCAAACAGTAAGGGTACAGAACTAAATATTTTAAGATGTTAACTTCATTTGTGAGGTTTATGTTATGGGACAGCAGAAAATTTAAAAAATCCGTAAACAGCCTTATCTCAACTGAATGCGCACACAAACAGACACCAATAGAAAAACACATCCAAACAGTGAAATCTTTGCAAAATTAAACACTGAGGGTAAAGAAGTATATCTTATAAGATGTTAAGTTCATTTGTTAGGTTTATATTATGGGAATGTAGAAAAATGAAAAAAATCCGAAAACAGCCTTATCTCAGCTGTATGCGCACACAAACAGACACCAATAGAAAAACACATCCAAACAGTGAAATCTTTGCAAAATTAAACACTGAGGGTAAAGAAGTATATCTTATAAGATGTTAACTTCATTTGTTAGGTTTATATTATGGGAAAGTAGAAAAATGAAAAAAATCCGTAAACAGCCTTATCTCAGCTGAATGCGCACACAAACAGACACTTGTAGAAAAACACATCCCAAACAGTGAAATCTTTGCAAAATTAAACACTGAGGGTGAAGAAGTATATCTTATAAGATGTTAAGTTCATTTGTTAGGTTTATATTATGGGAAAGTAGAAAAATGAAAAAAATCCGAAAACAGCCTTATCTCAGCTGTATGCGCACACAAACAGACACCAATAGAAAAACACATCCCAACAGTGAAATCATTGCAAAATCAAACACTGAGGGTACAGAACTAAATCTTTTAAGATGTTAACTTCATTTGTGAGGTTTATGTTATGGGACAGCAGAAAAATTAAAAAAATCCGTAAACAGCCTTATCTCAGCTGAATGCGCACACAAACAGACACCAATAGAAAAACACATCCAAACAGTGAAATCTTTGCAAAATTAAACACTGAGGGTAAAGAAGTATATCTTATAAGATGTTAAATTCATTTGTTAGGTTTATATTATGGGAAAGTAGAAAAATGAAAAAAATCCGTAAACAGCCTTATCTCAGCTGAATGCGCACACAAACAGACACTTGTAGAAAAACACATCCCAACAGTGAAACCATTGCAAAATCAAACACTGAGTGTACAGAACTAAATATTTTAAGATGTTAACTTCATTTGTGAGGTTTATGTTATGGGACAGCAGAAAAAATAAAAAAATCCGTAAACAGCCTTATCTCAGCTGAATGCGCACACAAACAGACACTTGTAGAAAAACACATCCCAACAGTGAAACCATTGCAAAATCAAACACTGAGGGTACAGAACTAAATATTTTAAGATGTTAACTTCATTTGTGAGGTTTATGTTATGGGACAGCAGAAAAAATAAAAAAATCCATAAACAGCCTTATCTCAGCTGAATGCGCACTCAAACAGACACCAATAGAAAAACACATCCAAACAGTGAAATCAATGCAAAATCAAACAGTGAGTGTACAGAACTAAAACTTTTAAGAAGTTAACTTCATTTGTGAGGTTTATGTTATGGGACAGCAGAAAAATTAAAAAAATCAGTAAACAGCCTTATCTCAGCTGAATGTGCACACAAACAGACACTTGTAGAAAAACACATCCCAACAGTGAAACCATTGCAAAATCAAACACTGAGGGTACAGAACTAAATCTTTTAAGATGTTAACTTCATTTGTGAGGTTTATGTTATGGGACAGCTGAAAAATTAAAAAAATCCGTAAACAGCCTTATCTCAGCTGAATGCGCACACAAACAGACACCAATAGAAAAACACATCCAAACAGTGAAATCTTTGCAAAATTAAACACTGAGGGTAAAGAAGTATATCTTATAAGATGTTAACTTCATTTGTTAGGTTTATATTATGGGAAAGTAGAAAAATGAAAAAAATCCGAAAACAGCCTTATCTCAGCTGTATGCGCACACAAAACAGACACCAATAGAAAAACACATCCAAACAGTGAAATCTTTGCAAAATTAAACACTGAGGGTAAAGAAGTATATCTTATAAGATGTTAAGTTCATTTGTTAGGTTTATATTATGGGAAAGTAGAAAAATGAAAAGAAATCCGAAAACAGCCTTATCTCAGCTGTATGCGCACACAAACAGACACCAATAGAAAAACACATCCAAACAGTGAAATCAATGCAAAATCAAACAGTGAGTGTACAGAACTAAATCTTTTAAGATGTTAACTTCATTTGTGAGGTTTATGTTATGGGACAGCAGAAAAATTAAAAAAATCCGTAAACAGCCTTATCTCAGCTGAATGCGCACACAAACAGACACCAATAGAAAAACACATCCAAACAGTGAAATCTTTGAAAATTAAACACTGAGGGTAAAGAAGTATATCTTATAAGATGTTAAATTCATTTGTTAGGTTTATATTATGGGAAAGTAGAAAAATGAAAAAAATCCGTAAACAGCCTTATCTCAGCTGAATGCGCACACAAACAGACACTTGTAGAAAAACACATCCCAACAGTGAAACCATTGCAAAATCAAACACTGAGTGTACAGAACTAAATATTTTAAGATGTTAACTTCATTTGTGAGGTTTATGTTATGGGACAGCAGAAAAAATAAAAAAATCCGTAAACAGCCTTATCTCAGCTGAATGCGCACACAAACAGACACTTGTAGAAAAACACATCCCAACAGTGAAACCATTGCAAAATCAAACACTGAGGGTACAGAACTAAATATTTTAAGATGTTAACTTCATTTGTGAGGTTTATGTTATGGGACAGCAGAAAAAATAAAAAAATCCGTAAACAGCCTTATCTCAGCTGAATGCGCACTCAAACAGACACAAATAGAAAAACACATCCAAACAGTGAAATCTTTGCAATATTAAACACTGAGGGTAAAGAAGTATATCTTATAAGATGTTAAATTCATTTGTTAGGTTTATATTATGGGAAAGTAGAAAAATGAAAAAAATCCGAAAACAGCCTTATCTCAGCTGTATGCGCACACAAACAGACACCAATAGAAAAACACATCCAAACAGTGAAATCAATGCAAAATCAAACAGTGAGTGTACAGAACTAAATCTTTTAAGAAGTTAACTTCATTTGTGAGGTTTATGTTATGGGACAGCAGAAAAATTAAAAAAATCAGTAAACAGCCTTATCTCAGCTGAATGTGCACACAAACAGACACTTGTAGAAAAACACATCCCAACAGTGAAACCATTGCAAAATCAAACACTGAGGGTACAGAACTAAATATTTTAAGATGTTAACTTCATTTGTGAGGTTTATGTTATGGGACAGCTGAAAAATTAAAAAAATCCGTAAACAGCCTTATCTCAGCTGAATGCGCACACAAACAGACACCAATAGAAAAACACATCCAAACAGTGAAATCTTTGCAAAATTAAACACTGAGGGTAAAGAAGTATATCTTATAAGATGTTAACTTCATTTGTTAGGTTTATATTATGGGAAAGTAGAAAAATGAAAAAAATCCGAAAACAGCCTTATCTCAGCTGTATGCGCACACAAAACAGACACCAATAGAAAAACACATCCAAACAGTGAAATCTTTGCAAAATTAAACACTGAGGGTAAAGAAGTATATCTTATAAGATGTTAAGTTCATTTGTTAGGTTTATATTATGGGAAAGTAGAAAAATGAAAAGAAATCCGAAAACAGCCTTATCTCAGCTGTATGCGCACACAAACAGACACCAATAGAAAAACACATCCAAACAGTGAAATCAATGCAAAATCAAACAGTGAGTGTACAGAACTAAATCTTTTAAGATGTTAACTTCATTTGTGAGGTTTATGTTATGGGACAGCAGAAAAATTAAAAAAATCCGTAAACAGCCTTATCTCAGCTGAATGCGCACACAAACAGACACCAATAGAAAAACACATCCAAACAGTGAAATCAATGCAAAATCAAACAGTGAGTGTACAGAACTAAAACTTTTAAGAAGTTAACTTCATTTGTGAGGTTTATGTTATGGGACAGCAGAAAAATTAAAAAAATCAGTAAACAGCCTTATCTCAGCTGAATGTGCACACAAACAGACACTTGTAGAAAAACACATCCCAACAGTGAAACCATTGCAAAATCAAACACTGAGGGTACAGAACTAAATCTTTTAAGATGTTAACTTCATTTGTGAGGTTTATGTTATGGGACAGCTGAAAAATTAAAAAAATCCGTAAACAGCCTTATCTCAGCTGAATGCGCACACAAACAGACACCAATAGAAAAACACATCCAAACAGTGAAATCTTTGCAAAATTAAACACTGAGGGTAAAGAAGTATATCTTATAAGATGTTAACTTCATTTGTTAGGTTTATATTATGGGAAAGTAGAAAAATGAAAAAAATCCGAAAACAGCCTTATCTCAGCTGTATGCGCACACAAAACAGACACCAATAGAAAAACACATCCAAACAGTGAAATCTTTGCAAAATTAAACACTGAGGGTAAAGAAGTATATCTTATAAGATGTTAAGTTCATTTGTTAGGTTTATATTATGGGAAAGTAGAAAAATGAAAAGAAATCCGAAAACAGCCTTATCTCAGCTGTATGCGCACACAAACAGACACCAATAGAAAAACACATCCAAACAGTGAAATCAATGCAAAATCAAACAGTGAGTGTACAGAACTAAATCTTTTAAGAAGTTAACTTCATTTGTGAGGTTTATGTTATGGGACAGCAGAAAAATTAAAAAAATCAGTAAACAGCCTTATCTCAGCTGAATGTGCACACAAACAGACACTTGTAGAAAAACACATCCCAACAGTGAAACCATTGCAAAATCAAACACTGAGGGTACAGAACTAAATCTTTTAAGATGTTAACTTCATTTGTGAGGTTTATGTTATGGGACAGCTGAAAAATTAAAAAAATCCGTAAACAGCCTTATCTCAGCTGAATGCGCACACAAGCAGACACTTGTAGAAAAACACATCCCAACAGTGAAATCAATGCAAAATCAAACAGTAAGGGTACAGAACTAAATATTTTAAGATGTTAACTTCATTTGTGAGGTTTATGTTATGGGACAGCAGAAAATTTAAAAAATCCGTAAACAGCCTTATCTCAACTGAATGCGCACACAAACAGACACCAATAGAAAAACACATCCAAACAGTGAAATCTTTGCAAAATTAAACACTGAGGGTAAAGAAGTATATCTTATAAGATGTTAACTTCATTTGTTAGGTTTATGTTATGGGACAGCAGAAAAATTAAAAAAATCCGGAAGAGCCTTATCTCAGCTGAATGCGCACACAAACAGACACCAATAGAAAAACACATCCGTGAAATCATTGCAAAATCAAACACTGAGAGTACAGAAGTATATCTTATAAGATGTACATTTCATTTGTCCAGTTAACTGTATGGTTATTTGTCATAATCAAGCTTCAAAAAAATATTTTTACAATGTTTTTTTCAACAAATGTTGCTTTCACAGCACACATTATTGTTGTAATCATATCATTATTATTAATATTATTATTATTATCGCTGTTAATATTATTATTGTTATCATCACCATCATTATATTTATATCATTAATACATTGACATTATATTAACATAAAAAAACAAAAACTCGCGCACTCATTCTATTGGGAACAATGACATGATGATGCTGTAGGGCCACCTTCAGCATTCGCTTCCGATTTTCATTAAGTTTCGATTCCACCTTAAAAAAAATGCACGTTTCGGCCAGTAGGGAGAAGTGCAAATTCAGGAATGGTTGCAATAGAATTCAGTCAGCATTCATATTTGAGATGGACTTTCTCCTATAGTCCAAAGTAGATATGGACATATAGGGGATCACTGGAAAAATAAGGAGCTGTAGCATGCAAAGCAGGTGACATATTTCATGTGAAATCATATTAGGCCACTAGAGGGCAGTGCAAAGTCACAAATTGTTGCAAAATAATTGTCAAAATCTTGACTTTTGAGCTTGATTTTCTCCACAATTCTCAAACCAGGAAAATTCATCACAAATACCCGATCACGATATGACAATATCAAAATTCTAAGATCATATCTTGTCTCATGTCATGATATAGCTATAATATTGTCATGCCTTCCTCATCATAGTTCACATTCCATTTGTCAGAGATAAAATATGAATCCATAACCCATTTTGAGAGGCAGGTTCTCATAAGGTTGGGATGTGTCAACTATTTGGGTTGCCACTAGACTCCCCTGTTTAAATGTAGGAGTTTAGTATTTTGGGCAACACCATGTTAGTTTTTGAAACCAGAAACAACCATAGTTATAAGAGAAGGGATGGATACTGATAGCTTGTCCACTACAAATCCACCTATAACTGCAACTTTGCAAACATGAAATGCAGAGCTGTCAATCACACACTGACAGCTCTGCATTTAAATGTAAAATTAAATTTACATTGTGGACATGCAGCTCTACTGAAGAGGAACTAAGACCATAAACCCTTTAGAACAATGTATGCAGGGCACCAGACTAACTTTTTACTAGGAGCACAGTAGCCCCCCCTATAACTGAATGTTTTAGGAGAGCAAGCAGAACATTTAGGGGCGCACACCTTAAACATTTCCTCTCATTTTCACTGTATTACTGATCAATACTCCGATAATAATTGAATAAATTGCAATGTGCTGTTTAGAATTCCCAGTGAATTTTTATTGTGCACTTGTTTGTTAAAGTATAACATCACATAAGAGACATTAAGTGTACATAAAATACCATCACTGTCACTACAGTACAATTATTAACTAGAAGTGGCCCGGTACTGTCCAGTACACAGAAACTGCACTTTTATTTGTGTACTGGCACATTTCACAAGATGCCGGTAATCTCTTATCAGTCCACTTGATTATGGTCCAGAGCAATAATGTCTCAGGGTACACTATGTGACGTTCACCTGTTCTCACAAAAGTCAAGTGTTTATTCCTTGAGTTTGGAGTTTTTATTTTCTATCTAATCTCTATCTGGAAGACGACCGCTGTGGCGACCATCATCATGCTTCAAAAGCATGAGTTAGCTCATCCACACACTCATACTTTCTGATATAATAAAAATAAACATGGAGCTGGCAAGTTGAGGCTTGAAAATATCAGAGGAAGATGCACAGAAGGGATTAAGCTGGGCAATAGCCCGGTATCCTGGACTCTTGCTCAAAAATTAATAAATTGATAAAGTTGAACCTGAATTTTCCTTAACACTAAAACAAGGCCAGACCAAAAGTTTCACTCCCAGGGCTGGAGTATGCCAGGTGTAATATTATTAGATATTAATGTAGATGTGATGCAATAATTTGATGCACAAGCCTGTTTTCTTTGTGTATTACCTTAATGACTCTGTCCTGGCAGTGCTGGATGATCTTACACAGCTCCTCTGTACCCTGAGACTCGAGACTCTGATGAAGGATCTGCTCAAACATCTAGTAAAACACAATTTGTAGTTTTGTACCTAACTTTGTGACATACATGCATGTAACACCAGACAAACTGACTCATATAGGAATATCCCATGAAATAATGTGATAATGTTATTTATCACATGTGGACCCAGGTCCACAGTCTGTATTGTGGCATGTTTAACTGTTTAACTGTCCACTGAGTTATCAAACCGCCAAAAGATGTTCGCCTTTAGTTCTACTGTGTCCTTGATCAATGCCACAGTCAGAACCTCATCATTCAACTATTTGACAAACTCTAGTCAAACAGGAGCTACAGTGTAGGAAAATGATCAAGCAATATAATGAGTGTCAATAAAATGATTAGCTCTCATAGAAACTTCCCATTGTGTTAACCAGTTAACCAATAACCTATATCAGACTGGTTAGTCAGTAGTTGAGGTTTCACCTCTCTCATGGGGATCTGGGCCCTTTGGACAAACACTGACGGGCTGCTCACGTCAAACTGTTGCTGCAGACCCTCAAGGCTCAGGTTCACCACCTTCTCATAGCAGCTGTGCATCTTAACTGGATGGAAAGCCAGCATGGAGATCTTCTCCATGTGCTGAGGAGGAAGACAAGAAGGGAGAGGAAGAGATGGATGAGGCATGGACAGATTTGGGAAAAATGTATAATTGTGTCTCACAATAAATATACTACTGCAAAAGTATCACTAATGTTACACTAGACAAATGCTGTTTAAATCACAAACATATTTGGAATAGGAGTATAGGAATTGCGGATAGATAACATTTGTTTTGTAAAGATCCAGATTCTTGTGCTTCAACTGCGAAAATCAGAGTGCATTTTCTATACATAATCATTATATATTGTGCTTCAATTTAAGCACATTCTCATGTTATGGGTTTTATTTAAAGCAACACAATTTTCAACCTTCACGTAATGTCTCTAAGCAGGGATGGGAAGTATTTCTGATACATGTATTAAAAAAAATACATATTTAAAATACGAAATATGCTCTTTTCTGGAGATGATGAAAAATTCCTTCAGATTTTGTACCAATATATTTCCATTATGTGTATTTTATTTAAAATACTGTAACATACATCCTTGGAAAAAAAGTGATGACATAAGAAGACAAATTGCAGGATGCTGCTTCAGATTGGACGTCATGGTGCTTGTGCCTACTTTAATTTGCCAGGACTTGTTAAGATCACAATTAGTCTACATAAGAATTGAATTGAGTCAAGCGATTACCATCAGAGCTGAGTTTCAAGACTTTAGAGCTCACTCTGTCGTTTACATCGATGACAGTGTTAAAGTCGCCACATAAAATAATTTTGTATCCGACCAATAGGGGTTCTTTAAGTCTTTTAAAAAGTTGAAAAATGTTTGTTCTCTCATGAGAGTTGTACACGTGTATCGTTCGTATTTTTTCTCCTCGGTAAAAACAATCCAACATGAGCAATCTACAAGGAATTAAATTAGGAAATCATTCGTTTTACGAATAATAGTGACATCACCAGTTTTAGAAAAAAGATCCCACCATCAGCTTTACTTTCGCCAATAGAAATTACACTTAGACCTTTGTTCCACATGCTGGATACCGTTACTCTTTACTTGTGTTCAGTCTCAGTTCTTGACAACATAATATGTCAAAGTCAGTTTTCAACAAGAATTTAATTTGTTGGGCTCTAAAAGAATTTGATTGGATGCCATGGGCATTCCAAGATGAAACTTTGGGGAAGGTCATAAATGTTTGGGGGGTTATGGTGTGGGTTTGTCGTGATTTTATAATATATATATATATATATATTTATATATATTTATTTTAAAATAAGTTGTTGCCAAAGTTGTTGCTGTAAGGGGGGCTCTCTGCTACAGCCTGCGGGTAAAGCGGGGTGCTGCCAACTCGCTGACCCTGACCCTTATACCTATTCCAAGCCCTACCAGTAGAGGTCCCCCAAGCCCCAATTTATGAGCTGGAATAAAATGATATCAAAGTTTAGTTGGGGTGGCAAAAGACCCACGATAAGACTGGAAACTCTCCAGCTGCCAAAAGAAGAAGGAGGGATGAGACTTCCAAAATTAAAGGAATACTACCATGCGGCCCAATTGAGATATATCGTAGGTTGGTGCAAACCAGACACAGTGAAATGAAATAGAAAAAGAGTTTGGAGAAAACCCAGTACAGAATATAATTGGGGATAAAGAAACATACAAGAAGATTCAAAACCAAATAGACACAATCACGATGTTCACATACAAAATATGGTTCAGTATAATAAAAAAATATAAGATACAGAAAGACACTAATTTATTGAATATGATAGCAATTTTACACCGACTAGGTACGATATAGGATTTAAACAGTGGACAACCAAGGGAATCACAGCATGGTGTGTTTTGGTGAAAGATGGACAGCTTGAGAGTTTCCAAAATATGACAGAAAAAAAGGATTTAGATAATCAATCATGAATTCTGTGGATTCCTGCAACTTAGAGACTACTATATGAAAGAGATCAGGATGGACCCCTCCTGAGAAGTGAATAGTGTGATCCAGATCATCATAATCAACGCATACAAAGAAACCACAATTAGAATTATATTGGGACTATATAAAAAAAATGCTACAAAATACATTAAAAAAAAGATGGGAATCAGGATTTAACATAAAACTTAGTGATGAAGATTGGCTAAGATTGGTATAATCTGCCAGACATTAGCCTCATGTATGAAACAAAGTGATTTTGAAGCAGAAACATATTTAGGTTACAAGGTCAGAGCTGCAGTGACTTCCTGACAAGTACAAATGAGCATTTCATGGGTTGTACTGGCAACAGATATGACAAATGTTGGGTGGCTGGGAGATTTTTTTTTAATCAGTCTTGAATATGTCAAAGATTACCCACAATATTAACTTTGAAGCATTGTTAGTTTTGTGTAGCATCAGCTAAAACATGTACTCCCTCCCCTCTTAATTTGAAAAGAGGACATTTGTAATATGGAAATGATTGAATATTTGGTGGTTTTGAGGAGGACTGATGCAGGACAAAAGTATTAATCTTTTATGACAACAATTCTTGGGAGTGAACATTCCTGCCATATACTCAAGTGTATGGTGAAAACAATGTTCAGTGTTCTATTGATCTATTAATAAAATGTTTTCATTTGAATTCCAATTTGCCAAGAGACCTTCTTACAAGAAAGTGTGCCATATGCACTAACACAGTGGAAATGAATCATAATGAAGCCTGAGGGTTAAGGAAACAGTTTGTCATCAACTAAATACTGTAGGTGTCCAAAGCCTGAGGGTCAGCCTCTTTCCCCGGATGAAGCAGAATCCAGTCACGTTAACTGTGCGTTGTAAGAATGGAAAAGACTGTCATAAAAAAAAAATAATAATTACAACACCCACACTGTATCAACATTCAGAGTGGACCTAATTTTTAAGAATAGAGGGATAGATTTAGTGTATAGCCTACTTGTTAAATAGACAGGACAGTGCAGCAGCAGCACCAGCGAAGCTCTCTGAACAGATCAGCAATGTGACCCACAGTCCTCACAACCGAAGACGCAGCCGAAACACAGCAAGCGGTTCCGCGAAAACGGGAGCTTTGCAGCTGCGGGTCCGGGTGAGAGGACATCGGTTCTCACAGTGGAACTGTTCAGACAGCAAGTCTGGCTCCCGTGTAACGTCGCAGACAACACCATCTCAGAGATAGGATACTGACTGCATTTAAACACTAAACTTTCGAAAAAAACAGCAAAGCGAAAAAGAAAAAAAAGAGCATGGAACATTTACATGTGCATATATTAGTATTAACTATATTTCGATTAATGCGTGTGTGTTTAAATGCATGTGTATGTATGTAGTGAAAAGACGTAGTTACTGTAATTAACGAACACATTTTAGCAATGGCCTGCTGTTTAGCTCATTATAATAATGTAAAATTTCACTTACCTCTACATTTTTGAGCATCTTCCTGTGACATGTCAATAGCCTCCCTCTACCACCAACTTCCCCAGTAATTCCTTGGTCAGCGACTGATGCTGCAACTCCATTACATGTTCATCCACCTGCTGAGCAGACACTAACCTGTTCACGTTTTGGATATTAATCCGCTGCTGCTGTGGTGGGGAACTACGTTGCGTTGGAGTGTGACGATGGTCGATAATTATCTTAAAGCTACAGTAGTAGTTGAAATAAACTGCCCCTTTGTTTCACCACACATGCATGGCAGAAATGTTCGCTTCCAAGATTTTTTGTAATAAAAACATAACAGATTAATCCTCTGCATTCTTTGTGCGTTTGGATTTTTTTTTGAGGATATCTTACACCAAATTGCTTCAAATTTGGTGTAGGTGAAGTTATTTTCCACTGTCAGGGAATATCAACATTTTTCATTATCATATAACACACTATTCAATCAATATCTGAAGCTAAAATGATGTGGGTGTATTTTAGGGATATCATAGTATGGTGTGAATGTGGGTTTAGGAATAAATGTGTGTGTGTGTGTGTGTGTCTGTGTCTGTGTCTGTGTGTCTGTGTGTATGTGCAACTCCAGGCACTTCTTGTTCTCACATCAAGTTCAAATCGACATGATACACAGGCACCTACACCTACAAAGAGGCTCATACACACATTCACTCCTTTGAGTAAAAAAAAGAAACAGGCATCTTGAGGGACTTCAAAGACTTGCCCTCTACGTGAACCCAAACAAAAGTCTGGTTTTGTTTACACAGGTGCAATTACAGGTAAACACAATGTTTCACTTTGTTTGGGGCTCAATTCATCCTGACTGTCAAAGACACAGCCTCAGACGCTGAAGACCTCGACCTCATCAACATCAGTCACAATGTACTGAAAAAGAAAAAGGTTAAATAATTTATCAAAACTAACCCTAACCCTATCATATTATAGTGATTACATGTAAAATAATTACATCAAATCAAACATAAGCTAGATGTTTTGTATGACCTGTGTGATCATCCGTTTTTGATGAAGTTTAAAATCCATAATTTGTATTAGTAGTGTATGATTTCACTTTCACTGAACTCAGTACCACCTATACTTCATATACTAGTAGTATGGAGTACTTTTACTGTATACGTTTTGGAGGAATATAGGGTCAAAGTTCACTTTTTGCAACAAACAATAGGGTAACATTTTTTGATGAAGTATAAAATCCTTATTTTTTATCAGTAGTTTATGATTTAACTTTCACTGGACGTATTCAGCTGAGGTTAGGCTGTTTTCGGATTTTTTTCTTTTTTCTACTGTCCCATAATATAAACCTCACTAATGAAGTTAACATCACATAAGATATACTTCTGTACCCTCAGTGTTTGATTTTGCAATGATTTCACTGTTGGGATGTGTTTTTCTATTGGTGTCTGTTTGTGTGCGCATCCAGCCGAGATAAGGCTGTTTTCGGATTTTTTTCTACTGTCCACAGTACTGTGCAAAGGTTTTAGGCAGTTGTGAAAAAAATGAATCAATCATCAATCAACAAAATGCAGTGAATAAACAAAAGAGAAATCTAAATCACCCTTTGTGAGGTTTATGTTATGGGACAGTAGAAAAATGAAAAAAATCAGAAAACAGCCGTATCCCTGCTGAATGCGCACAAAAACAGAGACAAATAGAAAAACACATCCAAACAGTGAAATCATTGCAAAATCAAACACTGAAGGTATATAACTATATCTTATGAGATGTTAACTTTATTTGTGAGTTTTATGTTATGGGACAATAAAAAAATGAAAAAAATCCGAAAACAGCCGTATCCCTGCTGAATGCGCACAAAAACAGACACAAATAGAAAAACACATCCAAACAGTGAAATCATTATAAATTCAAACACTGAGGGTACATCAATATACCTTATAAGATGTTAACTTCATATTATAGGACAGTAGAAAAAAGATTAAAATACCCTCGATCAGCCTTAGTCCCTGATACACATACGGAAAAATCAGACTCCTGGCTTAATGCCTTTAGGAATTATTACAAAAAACACACCTAAACGGCTGACCTTTGACCTTTCCGAAGGTTACACAGGTCTGAAACTCGGCACCCTAGATTAGCCTTAGTCCCTGATACACATACGGAAAAATCAGACTCCTGGCTCAATGCCTTTAGGAATTATTACAAAAAACACACCCGAACGGCTGACCATTGACCTTTCCGAAGGTTGCACAGGTCTGAAACTCGGCACCCTGGATCAGCCTTAGTCCCTGATACACATACGGAAAAATCAGACTCCTGGCTTAATGCCTTTAGGAATTATTACAAAAAACACACCCGAACGGCTGACCATTGACCTTTTCCGAAAGTTGCACAGGTCTGAAACTCGGCAACCGGGATAAGCTTTAGTCCCTGATACACATACGGAAAAATCAGACTCCTGACTCAATGCCTTTAGGAATTATTACAAAAAACACACCACAGCGGCTGACCTTTGACCTTTCCAAAGGTTGCACGGGTCTGAAACTCGGCACCCTGGATCAGCCAGGAGTCCCTGATACACATACGGTGAAATCAGCATCCGGGCTCATTGCCTTTAGGAATTATTGAAGAAAAGACAGTTTCCCACCTTTCTTACATTTGAATTTTACAGACTGTGTTTTTGGCAGTTTTTTTTGGCCAGGGGGAAAAAAGCCCACAGTCCTGTGTCCAAAAACTGAAGACTCTATACAGTCTTAGACTCTTTGGCCAGAGTGGAAGTTTTGGAGGAACTACATTTCTACAGGTCGCAGGAGTGTGAATATTTCATATGTCGTTTGGGGTCCCAAGACGAGCGGAACGTCGAGGGTACATTAGTATATCTTATAAGATGTTGACTTTATTTGTGAGGTTTATGTTATGGTACAGTAGAAAAATGAAAAAAAATCAGAAAACAGTCGTATTCCAGCTGAATGCGCACAAATACAGACAAAAATAGAAAAACACAGTCAAACAGCGAAATCATTGCAAAATCAAACACTGAAGGTATATAACAATATCTTATAAGATGTTAACTTTATTTCTGAGGTTTATGTTATGGGACAGTAGAAAAATGAAAAAAAAATCAGAAAACAGTCGTATTCCAGCTGAATGCGCACAAAAACAGACAAAAAAAGAAAAACACATTCAAACAGTGAAATCATTGCAAAATCAAACACTGAAGGTATATAACTATATCTTATAAGATTTTAACTTTATTTGTGAGGTTTATGTTATGGGACAGTAGAAAAATGAAAAAAATTGCGAAAACAGCCGTATCCCTGCTGAATGCGCACAAAAACAGACACAAATAGAAAAACACATCCAAACAGTGAAATCATTATAAATTTAAACACTGAGGGTACATCAATATACCTTATAAGATGTTAACTTCATATTATAGGACAGTAGAAAAAAGATTAAAATACCCTCGATCAGCCTTAGTCCCTGATACACATACGGAAAAATCAGACTCCTGGCTTAATGCCTTTAGGAATTATTACAAAAAACACACCTAAACGGCTGACCTTTGACCTTTCCGAAGGTTACACAGGTCTGAAACTCGGCACCCTAGATTAGCCTTAGTCCCTGATACACATACGGAAAAATCAGACTCCTGGCTCGATGCCTTTAGGAATTATTACAAAAAACACACCCGAACGGCTGACCATTGACCTTTCCGAAGGTTGCACAGGTCTGAAACTCGGCACCCTGGATCAGCCTTAGTCCCTATACACACACGGAAAAATCAGACTCCTGGCTCAATGCCTTTAGGAATTATTACAAAAAACACACCACAGCGGCTGACCTTTGACCTTTCCAAAGGTTGCACGGGTCTGAAACTCGGCACCCTGGATCAGCCAGGAGTCCCTGATACACATACGGAGAAATCAGCATCCGGGCTCATTGCCTTTAGGAATTATTGAAGAAAAGACAGTTTCCCACCTTTCTTACATTTGAATTTTACAGACTGTGTTTTTGGCAGTATTTGGCCCGGGGGAAAAAAGCCCAAAGTCCTGTGTCCAAAAACTGAAAATCAGGTCATGTCAGACTCTATACAGTCTTAGACTCTTTGGCCAGAGTGGAAGTTTTGGAGGAACTACATTTCTACAGGTCGCAGGAGTGTGAATATTTCATATGTCGTTTGGGGTCCCAAGACGAGTGGAACGACGAGGGTACATTAGTATATCTTATAAGATGTTAACTTTATTTGTGAGGTTTATGTTATGGGACAGTAGAAAAATGAAAAAAAATCAGAAAACAGTCGTATTCCAGCTGAATGCTCACAAAAACAGACAAAAATAGAAAAACACATTCAAACAGTGAAATAATTGCAAAATCAAACACTGAAGGTATATAACTATATCTTATGAGATGTTAACTTTATTTGTGAGGTTTATATTATGGGACAATAAAAAAATGAATAAAATCAGAAAACAGCCGTATCCCTGCTGAATGCACACAAAAACAGAGACAAATAGAAAAACACATCCAAACAGTGAAATCATTGCAAAATCAAACACTGAAGGTATATAACTATATCTTATAAGATTTTAACTTTATTTGTCTGGTTTATGTTATGGGAGAGTAGAAAAATGAAAAAAATTGCGAAAACAGCCGTATCCCTGCTGAATGCGCACAAAAACAGACACAAATAGAAAAACACATCCAAACAGTGAAATCAATATAAATTTAAACACTGAGGGTACATCAATATACCTTATAAGATGTTAACTTCATATTATAGGACAGTAGAAAAAAGATTAAAATACCCTCGATCAGCCTTAGTCCCTGATACACATACGGAAAAATCAGACTCCTGGCTTAATGCCTTTAGGAATTATTACAAAAAACACACCCGAACGGCTGACCTTTGACCTTTCCGAAGGTTGCACAGGTCTGAAACTCGGCACCCTAGATCAGCCTTAGTCCCTGATACACACACGGAAAAATCAGACTCCTGGCTCAATGCCTTTAGAAGTTATTACAAAAAACACACCCGAACGGCTGACCTTTGACCTTTCCAAAGGTTGCACGGGTCTGAAACTCGACACCCTGGATTAGCCTTAGTCCCTGATACACATACGGAAAAATCAGACTCCTGGCTTAATGCCTTTAGGAATTATTACAAAAAACACACCCGAACGGCTGACCTTTGACCTTTCCAAAGGTTCCACGGGTCTGAAACTCGGCACCCTGGATTAGCCTTAGTCCCTGATACACATACAGAAAAATCAGACTCCTGGCTAAATGCCTTTAGGAATTATTACAAAAAACACAGCCGAACGGCTAACCATTGACCTTTTTCGAAAGTTGCACAGGTCTTAAACTCGGCAACCGGGATAAGCTTTAGTCCCTGATACACATACGGAAAAATCAGACTCCTGACTCAATGCCTTTAGGAATTATTACAAAAAATACACCACAGTGGCTGACCTTTGACCTTTCCAAAGGTTGCACAGATCTGAAACTCAGCACCCTGGATCAGCCAGGAGTCCCTGATACACATACGGAGAAATCAGCATCCGGGCTCATTGCCTTTAGGAATTATTGAAGAAAAGACAGTTTCCCACCTTTCTTACGTTTGAATTTTACAGACTGTGTTTTTGGCAGTTTTTTTTGGCCAGGGGGAAAAAAGCCCACAGTCCTGTGTCCAAAAACTGAAGACTCTATACAGTCTTAGACTCTTTGGCCAGAGTGGAAGTTTTGGAGGAACTACATTTCTACAGGTCGCAGGAGTGTGAATATTTCATATGTCGTTTGGGGTCCCAAGACGAGCGGAACGACGAGGGTACTTAGTATATCTTATAAGATGTTAACTTTATTTGTGAGGTTTATGTTATGGGACAGTAGAAAAATGAAAAAAAATCAGAAAACAGTCGTATTCCAGCTGAATGCGCACAAAAACAGACAAAAATAGAAAAACACATTCAAACAGTGAAATCATTGCAAAATCAAACACTGAAGGTATATAACAATATCTTATAAGATGTTAACTTTATTTCTGAGGTTTATGTTATGGGACAGTAGAAAAATGAAAAAAAATCAGAAAATAGTCGTATTCCAGCTGAATGCGCACAAAAACAGACAAAAATAGAAAAACACATTCAAACAGTGAAATCATTGCAAAATCAAACACTGAAGGTATATAACTATATCTTATAAGATTTTAACTTTATTTGTGAGGTTTATGTTATGGGACAGTAGAAAAATTAAAAAAATTGCGAAAACAGCCGTATTCCTTCTGAATGCGCACAAAAACAGACACAAATAGAAAAACACATCCAAACAGTGAAATCATTATAAATTTAAACACTGAGGGTACATCAATATACCTTATAAGATGTTAACTTCATATTATAGGACAGTAGAAAAAAGATTAAAATACCCTCGATCAGCCTTAGTCCCTGATACACATACGGAAAAATCAGACTCCTGGCTTAATGCCTTTAGGAATTATTACAAAAAACACACCTAAACGGCTGAACTTTGACCTTTCCGAAGGTTACACAGGTCTGAAACTCGGCACCCTAGATTAGCCTTAGTCCCTGATACACATACGGAAAAATCAGACTCCTGGCTCGATGCCTTTATGAATTATTACAAAAAACAAACCCGAACGGCTGACCATTGACCTTTCCGAAGGTTGCACAGGTCTGAAACTCGGCACCCTGGATCAGCCTTAGTCCCTATACACACACGGAAAAATCAGACTCCTGGCTCAATGCCTTTAGGAATTATTACAAAAAACACACCACAGCGGCTGACCTTTGACCTTTCCAAAGGTTGCACAGGTCTGAAACTCGGCACCCTAGATCAGCCTTAGTCCCTGATACACACACGGAAAAATCAGACTCCTGGCTCAATGCCTTTAGGAATTATTACAAAAAACACACCCGAACGGCTGACCATTGACCTTTCCAAAGGTTGCACGGGTCTGAAACTCGACACCCTGGATTAGCCTTAGTCCCTGATACACATACGGAAAAATCAGACTCCTGGCTTAATGCCTTTAGGAATTATTACAAAAAACACACCCGAACGGCTGACCTTTGACCTTTCCAAAGGTTGCACGGGTCTGAAACTCGGCACCCTGGATTAGCCTTAGTCCCTGATACACATACAGAAAAATCAGACTCCTGGCTAAATGCCTTTAGGAATTATTACAAAAAACACACCCGAACGGCTGACCATTGACCTTTCGGAAGGTTGCACAGGTCTGAAACTCGGCACCCTGGATCAGCCTTAGTCCCTATACACACACGGAAAAATCAGACTCCTGGCTCAATGCCTTTAGGAATTATTACAAAAAACACACCCGAACGGCTAACCATTGACCTTTTTCGAAAGTTGCACAGGTCTGAAACTCGGCAACCGGGATAAGCTTTAGTCCCTGATACACATACGGAAAAATCAGACTCCTGACTCAATGCCTTTAGGAATTATTACAAAAAATACACCACAGTGGCTGACCTTTGACCTTTCCAAAGGTTGCACAGAACTGAAACTCAGCACCCTGGATCAGCCAGGAGTCCCTGATACACATACGGAGAAATCATCATCCGGGCTCATTGCCTTTAGGAATTATTGAAGAAAAGACAGTTTCCCACCTTTCTTACGTTTGAATTTTACAGACTGTGTTTTTGGCAGTTTTTTTTGGCCAGGGGGAAAAAAGCCCAAAGTCCTGTGTCCAAAACTGAAAATCAGGTCATGTCAGACTCTATACAGTCTTAGACTCTTTGGCCAGACTCCTGGCTTAATGCCTTTAGGAATTATTACAAAAAACACACCCGAACGGCTGACCTTTGAGCTTTCCAAAAGTTGCACGGGTCTGAAACTCGGCACCCTGGATTAGCCTTAGTCCCTGATACACATACAGAAAAATCAGACTCCTGGCTTAATGCCTTTAGGAATTATTACAAAAAACACACCTGAACGGCTAACCATTGACCTTTTCCGAAAGTTGCACAGGTCTGAAACTCGGCAACCGGGATAAGCTTTAGTCCCTGATACACATACGGAGAAATCAGCATCCGGGCTCATTGCCTTTAGGAATTATTGAAGAAAAGACAGTTTCCCACCTTTCTTACGTTTGAATTTTACAGACTGTGTTTTTGGCAGTTTTTTTTGGCCATGGGGAAAAAAGCCCACAGTCCTGTGTCCAAAAACTGAAGACTCTATACAGTCTTAGACTCTTTGGCCAGAGTGGAAGTTTTGGAGGAACTACATTTCTACAGGTCGCAGGAGTGTGAATATTTCATATGTCGTTTGGGGTCCCAAGACGAGCGGAACGACGAGGGTACTTAGTATATCTTATAAGATGTTAACTTTATTTGTGAGGTTTATGTTATGGGACAGTAGAAAAATGAAAAAAAATCAGAAAACAGTCGTATTCCAGCTGAATGCGCACAAAAACAGACAAAAATAGAAAAACACATTCAAACAGTGAAATCATTGCAAAATCAAACACTGAAGGTATATAACAATATCTTATAAGATGTTAACTTTATTTCTGAGGTTTATGTTATGGGACAGTAGAAAAATGAAAAAAAATCAGAAAATAGTCGTATTCCAGCTGAATGCGCACAAAAACAGACAAAAATAGAAAAACACATTCAAACAGTGAAATCATTGCAAAATCAAACACTGAAGGTATATAACTATATCTTATAAGATTTTAACTTTATTTGTGAGGTTTATGTTATGGGACAGTAGAAAAATGAAAAAAATTGCGAAAACAGCCGTATTCCTTCTGAATGCGCACAAAAACAGACACAAATAGAAAAACACATCCAAACAGTGAAATCATTATAAATTTAAACACTGAGGGTACATCAATATACCTTATAAGATGTTAACTTCATATTATAGGACAGTAGAAAAAAGATTAAAATACCCTCGATCAGCCTTAGTCCCTGATACACATACGGAAAAATCAGACTCCTGGCTTAATGCCTTTAGGAATTATTACAAAAAACACACCTAAACGGCTGAACTTTGACCTTTCCGAAGGTTACACAGGTCTGAAACTCGGCACCCTAGATTAGCCTTAGTCCCTGATACACATACGGAAAAATCAGACTCCTGGCTCAATGCCTTTAGGAATTATTACAAAAAACACACCCGAACGGCTGACCATTGACCTTTCCGAAGGTTGCACAGGTCTGAAACTCGGCACCCTGGATTAGCCTTAGTCCCTGATACACATACGGAAAAATCAGACTCCTGACTCAATGCCTTTAGGAATTATTACAAAAAACACACCACAGCGGCTGACCTTTGACCTTTCCAAAGGTTGCACGGGTCTGAAACTCGGCACCCTGGATCAGCCAGGAGTCCCTGATACACATACGGAGAAATCAGCATCCGGGCTCATTGCCTTTAGGAATTATTGAAGAAAAGACAGTTTCCCACCTTTCTTACATTTGAATTTTACAGACTGTGTTTTTGGCAGTTTTTTTTGGCCAGGGGGAAAAAAGCCCACAGTCCTGTGTCCAAAAACTGAAGACTCTATACAGTCTTAGACTCTTTGGCCAGAGTGGAAGTTTTGGAGGGACTACATTTCTACAGGTCGCAGGAGTGTGAATATTTCATATGTCGTTTGGGGTCCCAAGACGAGCGGAACGACGAGGGTACATTAGTATATCTTATAAGATGTTAACTTTATTTGTGAGGTTTATGTTATGGGACAGTAGAAAAATGAAAAAAAATCAGAAAACAGTCGTATTCCAGCTGAATGCGCACAAAAACAGACAAAAATAGAAAAACACATTTAAACAGTGAAATCATTGCAAAATCAAACACTGAAGGTATATAACTATATCTTATAAGATGTTAACTTTATTTGTGAGTTTTATGTTATGGGACAGTAGAAACAGTTTCAGACCCGTGCAACCTTTGGAAAGGTCAAAGGTCAGCCGTTCGGGTGTGTCTGAATGCGCACAAAAACAGACACAAATAGAAAAACACATCCAAACAGTGAAATCATTATAAATTCAAACACTGAGGGTACATCAATATACCTTATAAGATGTTAACTTCATATTATAGGACAGTAGAAAAAAGATTAAAATACCCTCGATCAGCCTTAGTCCCTGATACACATACGGAAAAATCAGACTCCTGGCTTAATGCCTTTAGGAATTATTACAAAAAACACACCTAAACATCAGAGCAGACATCCCCCCCATTCTCCCCTGCACATCGGAGCAACAGCGGTGGAAGTGGTCTCCAGCTTCACGTACCTGGGCGTGCATCTCAAGGACGACCTCACCTGGAGCAGCAACACTTCCAGCCTGGTCCGGAAGGCACACCAGCGCCTCTACTTCCTCAGGAGGCTGAGACGCGCTGGACTAGGAAGGTCAGCCCTTATCACCTTCTACAGATGTGTAGTGGAGAGTGTCCTGTGCTCCTGCATCACTGTGTGGCACGGCAGCTGCTCTGCAGCAGAGTGGTGAAAGCTGCACAGAGAACCGTGGGCAGCAGCCTCCCCACCATCACGGACATCTTCACCTCCAGATGCAGGAAAAGGGCTACCTGCATCATGAGAGATCCCACTCACCCGGCACACACACTGTTCACCCCCCTCCCCTCAGGCAGGAGGCTACGGAGCATCAAGAGCAGCACTACAAGACTGAGGAACAGCTTCTTCCCTGGAGCTGTCAGACTCCTTAACTCTCTGTAACCCCATAGCCCTGCTGCCCCCACCCCCCACGTACTGTACTTTGCACATGCCCCCAGTACCGTAAAGTTTTGATCTCTTTTAATTTATATTTTGTTAAGTTAAACTGTTGGTTCTTATTTCTTATTTTCTTATTCTTCTTATTGCTGGGCCGACCGGGTTCTGGAGAGACTGATTTTCGTTCTGACCTCATGTCTAATGTGTGTTAGTATGACAATGAAGAAATCTTGAATCTTGAATCTTGAATCTTGAATCTTGAATCTAAACGGCTGACCTTTGACCTTTCCGAAGGTTACACAGGTCTGAAACTCGGCACCCTAGATTAGCCTTAGTCCCTGATACACATACGGAAAAATCAGACTCCTGGCTCAATGCCTTTAGGAATTATTACAAAAAACACACCCGAATGGCTGACCATTGACCTTTCCGAAGGTTGCACAGGTCTGAAACTCGGCTACCGGGATAATCTTTAGTCCCTGATACACATACGGAAAGATCAGACTCCTGACTCAATGCCTTTAGGAATTATTACAAAAACACACCCGAACGGCTGACCATTGACCTTTCCGAAGGTTGCACAGGCCTGAAACTCTGCACCCGGGATAAGCCTAAATCCCTGATACACATACGGAAAAATCAGACTCCTGGCTCAATGCCTTTAGGAATTATTACAAAAAACACACCCGAACGGCTGACCATTGACCTTTCCGAAGGTTGCACAGGTCTGAAACTCGGCAACCGGGATAAGCTTTAGTCCCTGATACACATACGGAGAAAACAGACTCCTGACTCAATGCCTTTAGGAATTATTACAAAAAACACACCCGAACGGCTGACCATTGACCTTTCCGAAGGTTACACAGGTCTGAAACTCTGCATCCGGGATAAGCCTAAATCCCTGATACACATATGGAAAAATCAGACTCCTGGCTCAATGCCTTTAGGAATTATTACAAAAAACACACCTGAACGGCTGACCATTGACCTTTCCGAAGGTTGCACAGGTCTGAAACTCTGCACCGGGGATAAGCCTAAATCCCTGATACACATACGGAAAAATCAGACTCCTGGCTCAATGCCTTTAGGAATTATTACAAAAAACACACCCGAACGGCTGACCATTGACCTTTCCGAAGGTTGCACGGGTCTGAAACTTGGCACCCTGGATAAGCCTTAGTCCCTGATACAGATACGGAAAAATCAGACCACTGGCTGAATGCCTTTAGGAATTATTACAAAAAACACATCCGAACGGCTGACCATTGACCTTTCCGAAGGTTGCACAGTTCTGAAACTCTGCACCGGGGATAAGCCTAAATCCCTGATACACATACGGAAAAATCAGACTCCTGGCTCAATGCCTTTAGGAATTATTACAAAAAACACACCAGAGCGGCTGACCTTTGACCTTTCCAAAGGTTGCACAGGTCTGAAACTCGGCACCCTGGATCAGCCAGGAGTCCCTGATACACATACGGAGAAATCAGCCTCCGGGCTCATTGCCTTTAGGAATTATTGAAGAAAAGACAGTTTCCCACCTTTCTTACGTTTGAATTTTACAGACTGTGTTTTTGGCAGTTTTTTTTGGCCAGGGGGAAAAAAGCCCAAAGTCCTGTATCCAAAAACTGAAAATCAGGTCATGTCAGACTCTATACAGTCTTACCCTGGATTTCCACTGGACGCGGAACGGCCGCGGAACGGCCACGGCGCGGTTCTGCTTCGTCCTCTCCCAAACGTCAATCCCCACCGGGCGCGTTACGGCAGCGGCGCGGAGCCTTGGGAGCCAGCGGTATTCACGGAAGATCGCGCGATAATCTCGAACGGACGCGAGATCCCGCGATAGACTGTGTGTATAAAGGAAACAACAACACAGCTTCTTTCATTTCTCCACTTCCATAATCAGTCTCTCGTCGTCCATTGTCTCCGAGACCCTCGGATCAAATGACTGTTGACCTGGGAGCACCGTAACGTTGAGGTGAAGTTGTGACCTGCGTATTGTGTTTTATTTTGAAAGGGGGGCGGAAAGTGTTTTACTTTGATACTGTGTCGGACTTCCTGTCTTGTGCGATCTGCTTCGTTGAAATTTACGAGGTTCAGCAGCGGCAACGGAAAAAATAGAACTGATTCCTATCGATAGCGCTGCGGCGCGGCGAGCCGCTTCTGGGCCGCTGCTGATCCGGGCCGCAGTGCGGCCGGTGGGAATGCTCACATTGATTAGAATGGAAGCGATTAGCAACGGCTACCGTTCCGCGGCCGTTCCGCGGCCGTTCCGCGTCCAGTGGAAATCCAGGGTTAGACCCTTTTGGCCAGAGTGAAAGAGGAACTACAGGTCGCAGGAGTGTGAATATTTCATATGTCGTTTGGGGTCCCAAGACGAGCGGAACGACGAGGGTACATTAGTATATCTTATAAGATGTTAACTTTATTTGTGAGGTTTATGTTATGGGACAGTAGAAAATGAAAAAAAATCAGAAAACAGCCTTATCTCAGCTGAATGCGAACACAAACAGACACTTGTAGAAAAACACATCCAAACAGTGAAATCATTGCAAAATCAAACAGTGAGTGTACAGAACTAAATATTTTAAGATGTTAACTTCATTTGTGAGGTTTATGTTATGGGACAGCAGAAAAATTAAAAAAATCCGGAAACAGCCTTATCTCAGCTGAATGCTCACACAAACAGACACTTGTAGAAAAACACATCCCAACAGTGAAATATTTGCATAATTAAACACTGAGGGTAAAGAAGTATATCTTATAAGATGTTAAGTTCATTTGTTAGGTTTATATTATGGGAAAGTAGAAAAATGAAAAAATTTCGAAAATAGCCTTATCTCAGCTCAATGGGGCACAAACAGACACAAATAGAAAAACACATCCAAACAGTGAAATCATTGCAAAATAAAAAACAGTGAGTGTACAGAACTAAATCTTTTAAGATGTTAACTTCATTTGTGAGGTTTATGTTATGGGACAGCAGAAAAATTAAAAAAAAAAGGGAAACAGCCTTATCTCAGCTGAATGCGCACACAAACAGACACTTGTAGAAAAACACATCCCAACAGTGAAATCATTGCAAAATCAAACACTGAGGGTACAGAACTAAATCTTTTAAGATGTTAACTTCATTTGTGAGGTTTATGTTATGGGACAGCAGAAAAATTAAAAAAATATGGAAACAGCCTTATCTCAGCTGAATGCGCACACAAAACAGACACCAATAGAAAAACACATCCAAACAGTGAAATCAATGCAAAATCAAACAGTGAGTGTACAGAACTAAATATTTTAAGATGTTAACTTCATTTGTGAGGTTTATGTTATGGGACAGCAGAAAAATGAAAAAAATCCGGAAACAGCCTTATCTCAGCTGAATGCGCACACAAACAGACACCAATAGAAAAACACATCCAAACAGTGAAATCATTGCAAAATCAAACAGTGAGTGTACAGAACTAAATCTTTTAAGATGTTAACTTCATTTGTGAGGTTTATGTTATGGGACAGCAGAAAAATTAAAAAAAATCTGTAAACAGCCTTATCTCAGCTGAATGCGCACACAAACAGACACCAATAGAAAAACACATCCAAACAGTGAAATCATTGCAAAATCAAACACTGAGGGTACAGAACTAAATCTTTTAAGATGTTAACTTCATTTGTGAGGTTTATGTTATGGGACAGCAGAAAAATTAAAAAAATCCGTAAACAGCCTTATCTCAGCTGAATGCGCACACAAACAGACACTTGTAGAAAAACACATCCCAACAGTGAAATCATTGCAAAATCAAACACTGAGGGTACAGAACTAAATCTTTTAAGATGTTAACTTCATTTGTGAGGTTTATGTTATGGGACAGCAGAAAAATGAAAAAAATCCGGAAACAGCCTTATCTCAGCTGAATGCGCACACAAACAGACTTCAATAGAAAAACACATCCAAACAGTGAAATCATTGCAAAATCAAACACTGAGGGTAAAGAAGTATATCTTATAAGATGTTAAGTTCATTTGTGAGGTTTATGTTATGGGACAGCAGAAAAATGAAAAAAATCCGTAAACAGCCTTATCTCAGCTGAATGCGCACACAAACAGACACTTGTAGAAAAACACATCCCAACAGTGAAATCATTGCAAAATCAAACACTGAGGGTACAGAACTAAATCATTTAAGATGTTAACTTCATTTGTGAGGTTTATGTTATGGGACAGCAGAAAAATTAAAAAAATATGGAAACAGCCTTATCTCAGCTGAATGCGCACACAAAACAGACACCAATAGAAAAACACATCCAAACAGTGAAATCAATGCAAAATCAAACAGTGAGTGTACAGAACTAAATATTTTAAGATGTTAACTTCATTTGTGAGGTTTATGTTATGGGACAGCAGAAAAATGAAAAAAATCCGGAAACAACCTTATCTCAGCTGAATGCGCACACAAACAGACACCAATAGAAAAACACATCCAAACAGTGAAATCATTGCAAAATCAAACACTGAGGGTACAGAACTAAATCTTTTAAGATGTTAACTTCATTTGTGAGGTTTATGTTATGGGACAGCAGAAAAATTAAAAAAAATCCGGAAACAGCCTTATCTCAGCTGAATGCGCACACAAACAGACACCAATAGAAAAACACATCCAAACAGTGAAATCTTTGCAAAATTAAACACTGAGGGTAAAGAAGTATATCTTATAAGATGTTAAGTTCATTTGTTAGGTTTATATTATGGGAAAGTAGAAAAATGAAAAAAAATCCGAAAACAGCCTTATCTCAGCTGTATGCGCACACAAACAGACACCAATAGAAAAACACATCCAAACAGTGAAATCAATGCAAAATCAAACAGTGAGTGTACAGAACTAAATCTTTTAAGATGTTAACTTCATTTGTGAGGTTTATGTTATGGGACAGCAGAAAAATGAAAAAAATCCGTAAACAGCCTTATCTCAGCTGAATGCGCACACAAACAGACACCAATAGAAAAACATCCAAACAGTGAAATCATTGCAAAATCAAACACTGAGGTTACAGAAGTATATCTTATAAGATGTTTACTTTATTTGTGAGGTTTATGTTATGGGACAGTAGAAAATTGAAAAAAATCAGAAAACAGCCGTATACTTGCTGAATGCGCACAAAAACAGACACAAATAGAAAAACACATCCACACAGTGAAATCATTGCAAAATCAAACACTGAGGTTACAGAAGTATATCTTATAAGATGTTAACTTTATTTGTGAGGTTTATGTTATGGGACAGTAGAAAATTGAAAAAAATCAGAAAACAGCCGTATACTTGCTGAATGCGCACAAAAACAGACACAAATAGAAAAACACATCCAAACAGTGAAATCATTGCAAAATCAAACACTGAGGTTACAGAAGTATATCTTATAAGATGTTAACTTTATTTGTGATGTTTATGTTATGGGACAGTAGAAAATTGAAAAAAATCAGAAAACAGCCGTATACTTGCTGAATGTGCACAAAAACAGACACAAATAGAAAAACACATCCAAACAGTGAAATCATTGCAAAATCAAACACTGAGGTTACAGAAGTATATCTTATAAGATGTTTACTTTATTTGTGAGGTTTATGTTATGGGACAGTAGAAAATTGAAAAAAATCAGAAAACAGCCATATACTTGCTGAATGTGCACAAAAACAGACACACATAGAAAAACACATCCAAACAGTGAAATCATTGCAAAATCAAACACTGAGGTTACAGAAGTATATCTTATGAGATGTTAACTTTATTTGTGAGGTTTATGTTATGGAACAGTAGAAAATTGAAAAAAATCAGAAAACAGCCGTATACTTGCTGAATGTGCACAAAAACAGACACAAATAGAAAAACACATCCAAACAGTGAAATCATTGCAAAATCAAACACTGAAGGCATATAAATATATCTTATAAGATTTTAACTTTATTTGTGAGGTTTATGTTACGGGACAGTAGAAAATTGAAAAAAATCAGAAAACAGCCGTATACTTGCTGAATGCGCACAAAAACAGACACAAATAGAAAAACACATCCAAACAGTGAAATCATTGCAAAATCAAACACTGAGGATAAATAACTATATCTTATAAGATTTAAACTTTATTTGTGAGGTTTATGTTATGGGACAGTAGAAAATTGAAAAAAATCAGAAAACAGCCGTATACTTGCTGAATGTGCACAAAAACAGACACAAATAGAAAAACACATCCAAACAGTGAAATCATTGCAAAATCAAACACTGAGGTTACAGAAGTATATCTTATAAGATGTTGACTTTATTTGTGAGGTTTATGTTATGCGACAGTAGAAAATTGAAAAAAATCAGAAAACAGCCGTATACTTGCTGAACGTGCACAAAGACAGACACAAATAGAAAAACACATCCAAACAGTGAAATCATTGCAAAATCAAACACTGAAGGCATATAACTATATCTTATAAGATGTTAACTTTATTTATGAGGTTAATGTTACGGGACAATAGAAAATTGAAAAAAATCAGAAAACAGCCGTATACTTGCTGAATGTGCACAAAAACAGACACAAATAGAAAAACACATCCAAACAGTGAAATCATTGCAAAATCAAACACTGAGGATAAATAACTATATCTTATAAGATTTAAACTTTATTTGTGAGGTTTATGTTATGGGACAGTAGAAAATTGAAAAAAATCAGAAAACAGCCGTATACTTGCTGAATGTGCACAAAAACAGACACAAATAGAAAAACACATCCAAACAGTGAAATCATTGCAAAATCAAACACTGAGGTTACAGAAGTATATCTTATAAGATGTTAACTTTATTTGTGAGGTTTATGTTATGGGACAGTAGAAAATTGAAAAAATCAGAAAACAGCCGTATACTTGCTGAATGTGCACAAAAACAGACACAAATAGAAAAACACATCCAAACAGTGAAATCATTGCAAAATCAAACACTGAGGTTACAGAAGTATATCTTATAAGATGTTAACTTTATTTGTGAGGTTTATGTTATGGGACAGTAGAAAATTGAAAAAAATCAGAAAACAGCCGTATACTTGCTGAATGTGCACAAAAACAGACACAAATAGAAAAACACATCCAAACAGTGAAATCATTGCAAAATCAAACACTGAAGGCATATAACTATATCTTATAAGATTTTAACTTTATTTGTGAGGTTTATGTTACGGGACAGTAGAAAATTGAAAAAAATCAGAAAACAGCCGTATACTTGCTGAATGCGCACAAAAACAGACACAAATAGAAAAACACATCCAAACAGTGAAATCATTGCAAAATCAAACACTGAGGTTACAGAAGTATATCTTATAAGATGTTAACTTTATTTGTGAGGTTTATGTTATGGGACAGTAGAAAATTGAAAAAAATCAGAAAACAGCCGTATACTTGCTGAATGTGCACAAAAACAGACACAAATAGAAAAACACATCCAAACAGTGAAATCATTGCAAAATCAAACACTGAGGTTACAGAAGTATATCTTATAAGATGTTGACTTTATTTGTGAGGTTTATGTTATGCGACAGTAGAAAATTGAAAAAAATCAGAAAACAGCCGTATACTTGCTGAACGTGCACAAAGACAGACACAAATAGAAAAACACATCCAAACAGTGAAATCATTGCAAAATCAAACACTGAAGGCATATAACTATATCTTATAAGATGTTAACTTTATTTATGAGGTTAATGTTACGGGACAATAGAAAATTGAAAAAAATCAGAAAACAGCCGTATACTTGCTGAATGTGCACAAAAACAGACACAAATAGAAAAACACATCCAAACAGTGAAATCATTGCAAAATCAAACACTGAGGATAAATAACTATATCTTATAAGATTTAAACTTTATTTGTGAGGTTTATGTTATGGGACAGTAGAAAATTGAAAAAAATCAGAAAACAGCCGTATACTTGCTGAATGTGCACAAAAACAGACACAAATAGAAAAACACATCCAAACAGTGAAATCATTGCAAAATCAAACACTGAGGTTACAGAAGTATATCTTATAAGATGTTAACTTTATTTGTGAGGTTTATGTTATGGGACAGTAGAAAATTGAAAAAATCAGAAAACAGCCGTATACTTGCTGAATGTGCACAAAAACAGACACAAATAGAAAAACACATCCAAACAGTGAAATCATTGCAAAATCAAACACTGAGGTTACAGAAGTATATCTTATAAGATGTTAACTTTATTTGTGAGGTTTATGTTATGGGACAGTAGAAAATTGAAAAAAATCAGAAAACAGCCGTATACTTGCTGAATGTGCACAAAAACAGACACAAATAGAAAAACACATCCAAACAGTGAAATCATTTCAAAATCAAACACTGAAGGCATATAACTATATCTTATAAGATTTTAACTTTATTTGTGAGGTTTATGTTACGGGACAGTAGAAAATTGAAAAAAATCAGAAAACAGCCGTATACTTGCTGAATGCGCACAAAAACAGACACAAATAGAAAAACACATCCAAACAGTGAAATCATTGCAAAATCAAACACTGAGGTTACAGAAGTATATCTTATAAGATGTTAACTTTATTTGTGAGGTTTATGTTATGGGACAGTAGAAAATTGAAAAAAATCAGAAAACAGCCGTATACTTGCTGAATGTGCACAAAAACAGACACAAATAGAAAAACACATCCAAACAGTGAAATCATTGCAAAATCAAACACTGAGGTTACAGAAGTATATCTTATAAGATGTTAACTTTATTTGTGAGGTTTATGTTATGGGACAGTAGAAAATTGAAAAAAATCAGAAAACAGCCGTATACTTGCTGAATGCGCACAAAAACAGACACAAATAGAAAAACACATCCAAACAGTGAAATCATTGCAAAATCAAACACTGAAGGCATATAACTATATCTTATAAGATTTTAACTTTATTTGTGAGGTTTATGTTATGGGACAGTAGAAAATTTTAAAAAATCAGAAAACAGCCGTATACTTGCTGAATGTGCACAAAAACAGACACAAATAGAAAAACACATCCAAACAGTGAAATCATTGCAAAATCAAACACTGAAGGCATATAATTATATCTTATAAGATTTTAACTTCATTTGTGAGGTTTATGTTACGGGACAGTAGAAAATTGAAAAAAATCAGAAAACAGCCGTATACTTGCTGAATGCGCACAAAAACAGACACAAATAGAAAAGCACATCCAAACAGTGAAATCATTGCAAAATCAAACACTGAGGTTACAGAAGTATATCTTATAAGATGTTAACTTTATTTGTGAGGTTTATGTTATGGGACAGTAGAAAATTGAAAAAAATCAGAAAACAGCCGTATACTTGCTGAATGCGCACAAAAACAGACACAAATAGAAAAACACATCCAAACAGTGAAATCATTGCAAAATCAAACACTGAGGTTAAAGAAGTATATCTTATAAGATTTTAACTTTATTTGTGAGGTTTATGTTACGGGACAGTAGAAAATTGAAAAAAATCAGAAAACAGCCGTATACTTGCTGAATGTGCACAAAAACAGACACAAATAGAAAAACACATCCAAACAGTGAAATCATTGCAAAATCAAACACTGAGGTTACAGAAGTATATCTTATAAGATGTTTACTTTATTTGTGAGGTTTATGTTATGGGACAGTAGAAAATTGAAAAAAATCAGAAAACAGCCATATACTTGCTGAATGTGCACAAAAACAGACACACATAGAAAAACACATCCAAACAGTGAAATCATTGCAAAATCAAACACTGAGGTTACAGAAGTATATCTTATGAGATGTTAACTTTATTTGTGAGGTTTATGTTATGGAACAGTAGAAAATTGAAAAAAATCAGAAAACAGCCGTATACTTGCTGAATGTGCACAAAAACAGACACAAATAGAAAAACACATCCAAACAGTGAAATCATTGCAAAATCAAACACTGAAGGCATATAACTATATCTTATAAGATTTTAACTTTATTTGTGAGGTTTATGTTACGGGACAGTAGAAAATTGAAAAAAATCAGAAAACAGCCGTATACTTGCTGAATGTGCACCAAAACAGACACAAATAGAAAAACACATCCAAACAGTGAAATCATTGCAAAATCAAACACTGAGGATAAATAACTATATCTTATAAGATTTAAACTTTATTTGTGAGGTTTATGTTATGGGACAGTAGAAAATTGAAAAAAATCAGAAAACAGCCGTATACTTGCTGAATGTGCACAAAAACAGACACAAATAGAAAAACACATCCAAACAGTGAAATCATTGCAAAATCAAACACTGAGGTTACAGAAGTATATCTTATAAGATGTTGACTTTATTTGTGAGGTTTATGTTATGCGACAGTAGAAAATTGAAAAAAATCAGAAAACAGCCGTATACTTGCTGAACGTGCACAAAGACAGACACAAATAGAAAAACACATCCAAACAGTGAAATCATTGCAAAATCAAACACTGAAGGCATATAACTATATCTTATAAGATGTTAACTTTATTTATGAGGTTAATGTTACGGGACAATAGAAAATTGAAAAAAATCAGAAAACAGCCGTATACTTGCTGAATGTGCACAAAAACAGACACAAATAGAAAAACACATCCAAACAGTGAAATCATTGCAAAATCAAACACTGAGGATAAATAACTATATCTTATAAGATTTAAACTTTATTTGTGAGGTTTATGTTATGGGACAGTAGAAAATTGAAAAAAATCAGAAAACAGCCGTATACTTGCTGAATGTGCACAAAAACAGACACAAATAGAAAAACACATCCAAACAGTGAAATCATTGCAAAATCAAACACTGAAGGCATATAACTATATCTTATAAGATTTTAACTTTATTTGTGAGGTTTATGTTACGGGACAGTAGAAAATTGAAAAAAATCAGAAAACAGCCGTATACTTGCTGAATGCGCACAAAAACAGACACAAATAGAAAAACACATCCAAACAGTGAAATCATTGCAAAATCAAACACTGAGGTTACAGAAGTATATCTTATAAGATGTTTACTTTATTTGTGAGGTTTATGTTATGGGACAGTAGAAAATTGAAAAAAATCAGAAAACAGCCGTATACTTGCTGAATGCGCACAAAAACAGACACAAATAGAAAAACACATCCACACAGTGAAATCATTGCAAAATCAAACACTGAGGTTACAGAAGTATATCTTATAAGATGTTAACTTTATTTGTGAGGTTTATGTTATGGAACAGTAGAAAATTGAAAAAAATCAGAAAACAGCCGTATACTTGCTGAATGTGCACAAACACAGACACACATAGAAAAACACATCCAAACAGTGAAATCATTGCAAAATCAAACACTGAGGTTACAGAAGTATATCTTATGAGATGTTAACTTTATTTGTGAGGTTTATGTTATGGAACAGTAGAAAATTGAAAAAAATCAGAAAACAGCCGTATACTTGCTGAATGTGCACAAAAACAGACACAAATAGAAAAACACATCCAAACAGTGAAATCATTGCAAAATCAAACACTGAAGGCATATAATTATATCTTATAAGATTTTAACTTTATTTGTGAGGTTTATGTTACGGGACAGTAGAAAATTGAAAAAAATCAGAAAACAGCCGTATACTTGCTTAATGCGCACAAAAACAGACACAAATAGAAAAACACATCCAAACAGTGAAATCATTGCAAAATCAAACACTGAGGATAAATAACTATATCTTATAAGATTTTAACTTTATTTGTGAGGTTTATGTTATGGGACAGTAGAAAATTGAAAAAAATCAGAAAACAGCCGTATACTTGCTGAATGTGCACAAACACAGACACACATAGAAAAACACATCCAAACAGTGAAATCATTGCAAAATCAAACACTGAGGTTACAGAAGTATATCTTATGAGATGTTAACTTTATTTGTGAGGTTTATGTTATAGAACAGTAGAAAATTGAAAAAAATCAGAAAACAGCCGTATACTTGCTGAATGTGCACAAAAACAGACACAAATAGAAAAACACATCCAAACAGTGAAATCATTGCAAAATCAAACACTGAAGGCATATAACTATATCTTATAAGATGTTAACTTTATTTATGAGGTTTATGTTACGGGACAATAGAAAATTGAAAAAAATCAGAAAACAGCTGTATACTTGCTGAATGTGCACAACAAAAGACACAAATAGAAAAACACATCCAAACAGTGAAATCATTGCAAAATCAAACACTGAGGATAAATAACTATATCTTATAAGATTTAAACTTTATTTGTGAGGTTTATGTTATGGGACAGTAGAAAATTGAAAAAAATCAGAAAACAGCCGTATACTTGCTGAATGTGCACAAAAACAGACACAAATAGAAAAACACATCCAAACAGTGAAATCATTGCAAAATCAAACACTGAGGTTACAGAAGTATATCTTATAAGATGTTAACTTTATTTGTGAGGTTTATGTTATGGGACAGTAGAAAATTGAAAAAATCAGAAAACAGCCGTATACTTGCTGAATGTGCACAAAAACAGACACAAATAGAAAAACACATCCAAACAGTGAAATCATTGCAAAATCAAACACTGAGGTTACAGAAGTATATCTTATAAGATGTTAACTTTATTTGTGAGGTTTATGTTATGGGACAGTAGAAAATTGAAAAAAATCAGAAAACAGCCGTATACTTGCTGAATGTGCACAAAAACAGACACAAATAGAAAAACACATCCAAACAGTGAAATCATTTCAAAATCAAACACTGAAGGCATATAACTATATCTTATAAGATTTTAACTTTATTTGTGAGGTTTATGTTACGGGACAGTAGAAAATTGAAAAAAAATCAGAAAACAGCCGTATACTTGCTGAATGCGCACAAAAACAGACACAAATAGAAAAACACATCCAAACAGTGAAATCATTGCAAAATCAAACACTGAGGATAAATAACTATATCTTATAAGATTTTAACTTTATTTGTGAGGTTTATGTTATGGGACAGTAGAAAATTGAAAAAAATCAGAAAACAGCCGTATACTTGCTGAATGTGCACAAACACAGACACACATAGAAAAACACATCCAAACAGTGAAATCATTGCAAAATCAAACACTGAGGTTACAGAAGTATATCTTATGAGATGTTAACTTTATTTGTGAGGTTTATGTTATAGAACAGTAGAAAATTGAAAAAAATCAGAAAACAGCCGTATACTTGCTGAATGTGCACAAAAACAGACACAAATAGAAAAACACATCCAAACAGTGAAATCATTGCAAAATCAAACACTGAAGGCATATAACTATATCTTATAAGATGTTAACTTTATTTATGAGGTTTATGTTACGGGACAATAGAAAATTGAAAAAAATCAGAAAACAGCCGTATACTTGCTGAATGTGCACAAAAACAGTCACAAATAGAAAAACACATCCAAACAGTGAAATCATTGCAAAATCAAACACTGAAGGCATATAACTATATCTTATAAGATTTTAACTTTATTTGTGAGGTTTATGTTACGGGACAGTAGAAAATTGAAAAAAATCAGAAAACAGCCGTATACTTGCTGAATGCGCACAAAAACAGACACAAATAGAAAAACACATCCAAACAGTGAAATCATTGCAAAATCAAACACTGAGGTTACAGAAGTATATCATATAAGATGTTAACTTTATTTGTGAGGTTTATGTTATGGGACAGTAGAAAATTGAAAAAAATCAGAAAACAGCCGTATACTTGCTGAATGTGCACAAAAACAGACACAAATAGAAAAACACATCCAAACAGTGAAATCATTGCAAAATCAAACACTGAAGGCATATAACTATATCTTATAAGATGTTAACTTTATTTATGAGGTTTATGTTACGGGACAATAGAAAATTGAAAAAAATCAGAAAACAGCTGTATACTTGCTGAATGTGCACAACAAAAGACACAAATAGAAAAACACATCCAAACAGTGAAATCATTGCAAAATCAAACACTGAGGATAAATAACTATATCTTATAAGATTTAAACTTTATTTGTGAGGTTTATGTTATGGGACAGTAGAAAATTGAAAAAAATCAGAAAACAGCCGTATACTTGCTGAATGTGCACAAAAACAGTCACAAATAGAAAAACACATCCAAACAGTGAAATCATTGCAAAATCAAACACTGAAGGCATATAACTATATCTTATAAGATGTTAACTTTATTTATGAGGTTTATGTTACGGGACAATAGAAAATTGAAAAAAATCAGAAAACAGCCGTATACTTGCTGAATGTGCACAACAAAAGACACAAATAGAAAAACACATCCAAACAGTGAAATTATTGCAAAATCAAACACTGAGGTTACAGAAGTATATCTTAAAAGATGTTAACTTTATTTGTGAGGTTTATGTTATGGGACAGTAGAAAATTGAAAAAAAATCAGAAAACAGCCGTATACTTGCTGAATGTGCACAAAAACAGTCACAAATAGAAAAACACATCCAAACAGTGAAATCATTGCAAAATCAAACACTGAAGGCATATAACTATATCTTATAAGATTTTAACTTTATTTGTGAGGTTTATGTTACGGGACAGTAGAAAATTGAAAAAAATCAGAAAACAGCTGTATACTTGCTGAATGCGCACAAAAACAGACACAAATAGAAAAACACATCCAAACAGTGAAATCATTGCAAAATCAAACACTGAGGTTACAGAAGTATATCTTATAAGATGTTAACTTTATTTGTGAGGTTTATGTTATGGGACAGTAGAAAATTGAAAAAAATCAGAAAACAGCCGTATACTTGCTGAATGTGCACAAAAACAGACACAAATAGAAAAACACATCCAAACAGTGAAATCATTGCAAAATCAAACACTGAGGTTACAGAAGTATATCTTATAAGATGTTAACTTTATTTGTGAGGTTTATGTTATGGGACAGTAGAAAATTGAAAAAAATCAGAAAACAGCCGTATACTTGCTGAATGCGCACAAAAACAGACACAAATAGAAAAACACATCCAAACAGTGAAATCATTGCAAAATCAAACACTGAAGGCATATAACTATATCTTATAAGATGTTAACTTTATTTATGAGGTTTATGTTACGGGACAATAGAAAATTGAAAAAAATCAGAAAACAGCTGTATACTTGCTGAATGTGCACAAACACAGACACACATAGAAAAACACATCCAAACAGTGAAATCATTGCAAAATCAAACACTGAGGTTACAGAAGTATATCTTATGAGATGTTAACTTTATTTGTGAGGTTTATGTTATAGAACAGTAGAAAATTGAAAAAAATCAGAAAACAGCCGTATACTTGCTGAATGTGCACAAAAACAGACACAAATAGAAAAACACATCCAAACAGTGAAATCATTGCAAAATCAAACACTGAAGGCATATAACTATATCTTATAAGATGTTAACTTTATTTATGAGGTTTATGTTACGGGACAATAGAAAATTGAAAAAAATCAGAAAACAGCCGTATACTTGCTGAATGTGCACAAAAACAGTCACAAATAGAAAAACACATCCAAACAGTGAAATCATTGCAAAATCAAACACTGAAGGCATATAACTATATCTTATAAGATTTTAACTTTATTTGTGAGGTTTATGTTACGGGACAGTAGAAAATTGAAAAAAATCAGAAAACAGCCGTATACTTGCTGAATGCGCACAAAAACAGACACAAATAGAAAAACACATCCAAACAGTGAAATCATTGCAAAATCAAACACTGAGGTTACAGAAGTATATCATATAAGATGTTAACTTTATTTGTGAGGTTTATGTTATGGGACAGTAGAAAATTGAAAAAAATCAGAAAACAGCCGTATACTTGCTGAATGTGCACAAAAACAGACACAAATAGAAAAACACATCCAAACAGTGAAATCATTGCAAAATCAAACACTGAAGGCATATAACTATATCTTATAAGATGTTAACTTTATTTATGAGGTTTATGTTACGGGACAATAGAAAATTGAAAAAAATCAGAAAACAGCTGTATACTTGCTGAATGTGCACAACAAAAGACACAAATAGAAAAACACATCCAAACAGTGAAATCATTGCAAAATCAAACACTGAGGATAAATAACTATATCTTATAAGATTTAAACTTTATTTGTGAGGTTTATGTTATGGGACAGTAGAAAATTGAAAAAAATCAGAAAACAGCCGTATACTTGCTGAATGTGCACAAAAACAGTCACAAATAGAAAAACACATCCAAACAGTGAAATCATTGCAAAATCAAACACTGAAGGCATATAACTATATCTTATAAGATGTTAACTTTATTTATGAGGTTTATGTTACGGGACAATAGAAAATTGAAAAAAATCAGAAAACAGCCGTATACTTGCTGAATGTGCACAACAAAAGACACAAATAGAAAAACACATCCAAACAGTGAAATCATTGCAAAATCAAACACTGAGGTTACAGAAGTATATCTTAAAAGATGTTAACTTTATTTGTGAGGTTTATGTTATGGGACAGTAGAAAATTGAAAAAAAATCAGAAAACAGCCGTATACTTGCTGAATGTGCACAAAAACAGTCACAAATAGAAAAACACATCCAAACAGTGAAATCATTGCAAAATCAAACACTGAAGGCATATAACTATATCTTATAAGATTTTAACTTTATTTGTGAGGTTTATGTTACGGGACAGTAGAAAATTGAAAAAAATCAGAAAACAGCTGTATACTTGCTGAATGCGCACAAAAACAGACACAAATAGAAAAACACATCCAAACAGTGAAATCATTGCAAAATCAAACACTGAGGTTACAGAAGTATATCTTATAAGATGTTAACTTTATTTGTGAGGTTTATGTTATGGGACAGTAGAAAATTGAAAAAAATCAGAAAACAGCCGTATACTTGCTGAATGTGCACAAAAACAGACACAAATAGAAAAACACATCCAAACAGTGAAATCATTGCAAAATCAAACACTGAGGTTACAGAAGTATATCTTATAAGATGTTAACTTTATTTGTGAGGTTTATGTTATGGGACAGTAGAAAATTGAAAAAAATCAGAAAACAGCCGTATACTTGCTGAATGCGCACAAAAACAGACACAAATAGAAAAACACATCCAAACAGTGAAATCATTGCAAAATCAAACACTGAAGGCATATAACTATATCTTATAAGATGTTAACTTTATTTATGAGGTTTATGTTACGGGACAATAGAAAATTGAAAAAAATCAGAAAACAGCTGTATACTTGCTGAATGTGCACAACAAAAGACACAAATAGAAAAACACATCCAAACAGTGAAATCATTGCAAAATCAAACACTGAGGATAAATAACTATATCTTATAAGATTTAAACTTTATTTGTGAGGTTTATGTTATGGGACAGTAGAAAATTGAAAAAAATCAGAAAACAGCCGTATACTTGCTGAATGTGCACAAAAACAGACACAAATAGAAAAACACATCCAAACAGTGAAATCATTGCAAAATCAAACACTGAGGTTACAGAAGTATATCTTATAAGATGTTAACTTTATTTGTGAGGTTTATGTTATGGGACAGTAGAAAATTGAAAAAATCAGAAAACAGCCGTATACTTGCTGAATGTGCACAAAAACAGACACAAATAGAAAAACACATCCAAACAGTGAAATCATTGCAAAATCAAACACTGAGGTTACAGAAGTATATCTTATAAGATGTTAACTTTATTTGTGAGGTTTATGTTATGGGACAGTAGAAAATTGAAAAAAATCAGAAAACAGCCGTATACTTGCTGAATGTGCACAAAAACAGACACAAATAGAAAAACACATCCAAACAGTGAAATCATTTCAAAATCAAACACTGAAGGCATATAACTATATCTTATAAGATTTTAACTTTATTTGTGAGGTTTATGTTACGGGACAGTAGAAAATTGAAAAAAAATCAGAAAACAGCCGTATACTTGCTGAATGCGCACAAAAACAGACACAAATAGAAAAACACATCCAAACAGTGAAATCATTGCAAAATCAAACACTGAGGATAAATAACTATATCTTATAAGATTTTAACTTTATTTGTGAGGTTTATGTTATGGGACAGTAGAAAATTGAAAAAAATCAGAAAACAGCCGTATACTTGCTGAATGTGCACAAACACAGACACACATAGAAAAACACATCCAAACAGTGAAATCATTGCAAAATCAAACACTGAGGTTACAGAAGTATATCTTATGAGATGTTAACTTTATTTGTGAGGTTTATGTTATAGAACAGTAGAAAATTGAAAAAAATCAGAAAACAGCCGTATACTTGCTGAATGTGCACAAAAACAGACACAAATAGAAAAACACATCCAAACAGTGAAATCATTGCAAAATCAAACACTGAAGGCATATAACTATATCTTATAAGATGTTAACTTTATTTATGAGGTTTATGTTACGGGACAATAGAAAATTGAAAAAAATCAGAAAACAGCCGTATACTTGCTGAATGTGCACAAAAACAGTCACAAATAGAAAAACACATCCAAACAGTGAAATCATTGCAAAATCAAACACTGAAGGCATATAACTATATCTTATAAGATTTTAACTTTATTTGTGAGGTTTATGTTACGGGACAGTAGAAAATTGAAAAAAATCAGAAAACAGCCGTATACTTGCTGAATGCGCACAAAAACAGACACAAATAGAAAAACACATCCAAACAGTGAAATCATTGCAAAATCAAACACTGAGGTTACAGAAGTATATCTTATAAGATGTTAACTTTATTTGTGAGGTTTATGTTATGGGACAGTAGAAAATTGAAAAAAATCAGAAAACAGCCGTATACTTGCTGAATGTGCACAAAAACAGACACAAATAGAAAAACACATCCAAACAGTGAAATCATTGCAAAATCAAACACTGAAGGCATATAACTATATCTTATAAGATGTTAACTTTATTTATGAGGTTTATGTTACGGGACAATAGAAAATTGAAAAAAATCAGAAAACAGCTGTATACTTGCTGAATGTGCACAACAAAAGACACAAATAGAAAAACACATCCAAACAGTGAAATCATTGCAAAATCAAACACTGAGGATAAATAACTATATCTTATAAGATTTAAACTTTATTTGTGAGGTTTATGTTATGGGACAGTAGAAAATTGAAAAAAATCAGAAAACAGCCGTATACTTGCTGAATGTGCACAAAAACAGACACAAATAGAAAAACACATCCAAACAGTGAAATCATTGCAAAATCAAACACTGAAGGCATATAACTATATCTTATAAGATGTTAACTTTATTTATGAGGTTTATGTTACGGGACAATAGAAAATTGAAAAAAATCAGAAAACAGCCGTATACTTGCTGAATGTGCACAACAAAAGACACAAATAGAAAAACACATCCAAACAGTGAAATCATTGCAAAATCAAACACTGAGGTTACAGAAGTATATCTTAAAAGATGTTAACTTTATTTGTGAGGTTTATGTTATGGGACAGTAGAAAATTGAAAAAAAATCAGAAAACAGCCGTATACTTGCTGAATGTGCACAAAAACAGTCACAAATAGAAAAACACATCCAAACAGTGAAATCATTGCAAAATCAAACACTGAAGGCATATAACTATATCTTATAAGATTTTAACTTTATTTGTGAGGTTTATGTTACGGGACAGTAGAAAATAGAAAAAAATCAGAAAACAGCCGTATACTTGCTGAATGCGCACAAAAACAGACACAAATAGAAAAACACATCCAAACAGTGAAATCATTGCAAAATCAAACACTGAGGTTACAGAAGTATATCTTATAAGATGTTAACTTTATTTGTGAGGTTTATGTTATGGGACAGTAGAAAATTGAAAAAAATCAGAAAACAGCCGTATACTTGCTGAATGTGCACAAAAACAGACACAAATAGAAAAACACATCCAAACAGTGAAATCATTGCAAAATCAAACACTGAGGTTACAGAAGTATATCTTATAAGATGTTAACTTTATTTGTGAGGTTTATGTTATGGGACAGTAGAAAATTGAAAAAAATCAGAAAACAGCCGTATACTTGCTGAATGCGCACAAAAACAGACACAAATAGAAAAACACATCCAAACAGTGAAATCATTGCAAAATCAAACACTGAAGGCATATAACTATATCTTATAAGATTTTAACTTTATTTGTGAGGTTTATGTTATGGGACAGTAGAAAATTTAAAAAAATCAGAAAACAGCCGTATACTTGCTGAATGTGCACAAAAACAGACACAAATAGAAAAACACATCCAAACAGTGAAATCATTGCAAAATCAAACACTGAAGGCATATAACTATATCTTATAAGATTTTAACTTTATTTGTGAGGTTTATGTTACGGGACAGTAGAAAATTGAAAAAAATCAGAAAACAGCCGTATACTTGCTGAATGCGCACAAAAACAGACACAAATAGAAAAACACATCCAAACAGTGAAATCATTGCAAAATCAAACACTGAGGTTACAGAAGTATATCTTATAAGATGTTTACTTTATTTGTGAGGTTTATGTTATGGGACAGTAGAAAATTGAAAAAAATCAGAAAACAGCCGTATACTTGCTGAATGCGCACAAAAACAGACACAAATAGAAAAACACATCCACACAGTGAAATCATTGCAAAATCAAACACTGAGGTAACAGAAGTATATCTTATAAGATGTTAACTTTATTTGTGAGGTTTATGTTATGGAACAGTAGAAAATTGAAAAAAATCAGAAAACAGCCGTATACTTGCTGAATGTGCACAAACACAGACACACATAGAAAAACACATCCAAACAGTGAAATCATTGCAAAATCAAACACTGAGGTTACAGAAGTATATCTTATGAGATGTTAACTTTATTTGTGAGGTTTATGTTATAGAACAGTAGAAAATTGAAAAAAATCAGAAAACAGCCGTATACTTGCTGAATGTGCACAAAAACAGACACAAATAGAAAAACACATCCAAACAGTGAAATCATTGCAAAATCAAACACTGAAGGCATATAACTATATCTTATAAGATGTTAACTTTATTTGTGAGGTTTATGTTACGGGACAGTAGAAAATTGAAAAAAAATCAGAAAACAGCCGTATACTTGCTGAATGCGCACAAAAACAGACACAAATAGAAAAACACATCCAAACAGTGAAATCATTGCAAAATCAAACACTGAGGATAAATAACTATATCTTATAAGATTTTAACTTTATTTGTGAGGTTTATGTTATGGGACAGTAGAAAATTGAAAAAAATCAGAAAACAGCCGTATACTTGCTGAATGTGCACAAACACAGACACACATAGAAAAACACATCCAAACAGTGAAATCATTGCAAAATCAAACACTGAGGTTACAGAAGTATATCTTATGAGATGTTAACTTTATTTGTGAGGTTTATGTTATAGAACAGTAGAAAATTGAAAAAAATCAGAAAACAGCCGTATACTTGCTGAATGTGCACAAAAACAGACACAAATAGAAAAACACATCCAAACAGTGAAATCATTGCAAAATCAAACACTGAAGGCATATAACTATATCTTATAAGATGTTAACTTTATTTATGAGGTTTATGTTACGGGACAATAGAAAATTGAAAAAAATCAGAAAACAGCCATATACTTGCTGAATGTGCACAAAAACAGTCACAAATAGAAAAACACATCCAAACAGTGAAATCATTGCAAAATCAAACACTGAAGGCATATAACTATATCTTATAAGATTTTAACTTTATTTGTGAGGTTTATGTTACGGGACAGTAGAAAATTGAAAAAAATCAGAAAACAGCCGTATACTTGCTGAATGCGCACAAAAACAGACACAAATAGAAAAACACATCCAAACAGTGAAATCATTGCAAAATCAAACACTGAGGTTACAGAAGTATATCTTATAAGATGTTAACTTTATTTGTGAGGTTTATGTTATGGGACAGTAGAAAATTGAAAAAAATCAGAAAACAGCCGTATACTTGCTGAATGTGCACAAAAACAGACACAAATAGAAAAACACATCCAAACAGTGAAATCATTGCAAAATCAAACACTGAAGGCATATAACTATATCTTATAAGATGTTAACTTTATTTATGAGGTTTATGTTACGGGACAATAGAAAATTGAAAAAAATCAGAAAACAGCTGTATACTTGCTGAATGTGCACAACAAAAGACACAAATAGAAAAACACATCCAAACAGTGAAATCATTGCAAAATCAAACACTGAGGATAAATAACTATATCTTATAAGATTTAAACTTTATTTGTGAGGTTTATGTTATGGGACAGTAGAAAATTGAAAAAAATCAGAAAACAGCCGTATACTTGCTGAATGTGCACAAAAACAGACACAAATAGAAAAACACATCCAAACAGTGAAATCATTGCAAAATCAAACACTGAAGGCATATAACTATATCTTATAAGATGTTAACTTTATTTATGAGGTTTATGTTACGGGACAATAGAAAATTGAAAAAAATCAGAAAACAGCCGTATACTTGCTGAATGTGCACAACAAAAGACACAAATAGAAAAACACATCCAAACAGTGAAATCATTGCAAAATCAAACACTGAGGTTACAGAAGTATATCTTAAAAGATGTTAACTTTATTTGTGAGGTTTATGTTATGGGACAGTAGAAAATTGAAAAAAAATCAGAAAACAGCCGTATACTTGCTGAATGTGCACAAAAACAGTCACAAATAGAAAAACACATCCAAACAGTGAAATCATTGCAAAATCAAACACTGAAGGCATATAACTATATCTTATAAGATTTTAACTTTATTTGTGAGGTTTATGTTACGGGACAGTAGAAAATTGAAAAAAATCAGAAAACAGCCGTATACTTGCTGAATGCGCACAAAAACAGACACAAATAGAAAAACACATCCAAACAGTGAAATCATTGCAAAATCAAACACTGAGGTTACAGAAGTATATCTTATAAGATGTTAACTTTATTTGTGAGGTTTATGTTATGGGACAGTAGAAAATTGAAAAAAATCAGAAAACAGCCGTATACTTGCTGAATGTGCACAAAAACAGACACAAATAGAAAAACACATCCAAACAGTGAAATCATTGCAAAATCAAACACTGAGGTTACAGAAGTATATCTTATAAGATGTTAACTTTATTTGTGAGGTTTATGTTATGGGACAGTAGAAAATTGAAAAAAATCAGAAAACAGCCGTATACTTGCTGAATGTGCACAAAAACAGACACAAATAGAAAAACACATCCAAACAGTGAAATCATTGCAAAATCAAACACTGAAGGCATATAACTATATCTTATAAGATGTTAACTTTATTTATGAGGTTTATGTTACGGGACAATAGAAAATTGAAAAAAATTAGAAAACAGCTGTATACTTGCTGAATGTGCACAACAAAAGACACAAATAGAAAAACACATCCAAACAGTGAAATCATTGCAAAATCAAACACTGAGGTTACAGAAGTATATCTTAAAAGATGTTAACTTTATTTGTGAGGTTTATGTTATGGGACAGTAGAAAATTGAAAAAAATCAGAAAACAGCCGTATACTTGCTGAATGTGCACAAACACAGTCACAAATAGAAAAACACATCCAAACAGTGAAATCATTGCAAAATCAAACACTGAAGGCATATAACTATATCTTATAAGATTTTAACTTTATTTGTGAGGTTTATGTTACGGGACAGTAGAAAATTGAAAAAAATCAGAAAACAGCCGTATACTTGCTGAATGCGCACAAAAACAGACACAAATAGAAAAACACATCCAAACAGTGAAATCATTGCAAAATCAAACACTGAGGTTACAGAAGTATATCTTATAAGATGTTAACTTTATTTGTGAGGTTTATGTTATGGGACAGTAGAAAATTGAAAAAAATCAGAAAACAGCCGTATACTTGCTGAATGTGCACAAAAACAGACACAAATAGAAAAACACATCCAAACAGTGAAATCATTGCAAAATCAAACACTGAGGTTACAGAAGTATATCTTATAAGATGTTAACTTTATTTGTGAGGTTTATGTTATGGGACAGTAGAAAATTGAAAAAAATCAGAAAACAGCCGTATACTTGCTGAATGTGCACAAAAACAGACACAAATAGAAAAACACATCCAAACAGTGAAATCATTGCAAAATCAAACACTGAAGGCATATAATTATATCTTATAAGATTTTAACTTTATTTGTGAGGTTTATGTTACGGGACAGTAGAAAATTGAAAAAAATCAGAAAACAGCCGTATACTTGCTGAATGCGCACAAAAACAGACACAAATAGAAAAGCACATCCAAACAGTGAAATCATTGCAAAATCAAACACTGAGGTTACAGAAGTATATCTTATAAGATGTTAACTTTATTTGTGAGGTTTATGTTATGGGACAGTAGAAAATTGAAAAAAATCAGAAAACAGCCGTATACTTGCTGAATGCGCACAAAAACAGACACAAATAGAAAAACACATCCAAACAGTGAAATCATTGCAAAATCAAACACTGAAGGCATATAACTATATCTTATAAGATTTTAACTTTATTTGTGAGGTTTATGTTACGGGACAGTAGAAAATTGAAAAAAATCAGAAAACAGCCGTATACTTGCTGAATGCGCACAAAAACAGACACAAATAGAAAAACACATCCAAACAGTGAAATCATTGCAAAATCAAACACTGAGGTTACAGAAGTATATCTTATAAGATGTTAACTTTATGTGTGAGGTTTATGTTATGGGACAGTAGAAAATTGAAAAAAATCAGAAAACAGCCGTATACTTGCTGAATGCGCACAAAAACAGACACAAATAGAAAAACACATCCAAACAGTGAAATCATTGCAAAATCAAACACTGAGGATAAATAACTATATCTCATAAGATTTAAACTTTATTTGTGAGGTTTATGTTATGGGACAGTAGAAAATTGAAAAAAATCAGAAAACAGCCATATACTTGCTGAATGTGCACAAAAACAGACACAAATAGAAAAACACATCCAAACAGTGAAATCATTGCAAAATCAAACACTGAGGTTACAGAAGTATATCTTATAAGATGTTTACTTTATTTGTGAGGTTTATGTTATGGGACAGTAGAAAATTGAAAAAAATCAGAAAACAGCCGTATACTTGCTGAATGTGCACAACAAAAGACACAAATAGAAAAACACATCCAAACAGTGAAATCATTGCAAAATCAAACACTGAAGGCATATAACTATATCTTATAAGATGTTAACTTTATTTGTGAGGTTTATGTTATGGGACAGTAGAAAATTGAAAAAAATCAGAAAACAGCCGTATACTTGCTGAATGCGCACAAAAACAGACACAAATAGAAAAACACATCCAAACAGTGAAATCATTGCAAAATCAAACACTGAAGGCATATAACTATATCTTATAGGATTTTAACTTTATTTGTGAGGTTTATGTTATGGGACAGCAGAAAAATTAAAAAAATCAGTAAACAGCCTTATCTCAGCTGAATGTGCACACAAACAGACACTTGTAGAAAAACACATCCCAACAGTGAAACCATTGCAAAATCAAACACTGAGGGTACAGAACTAAATCTTTTAAGATGTTAACTTCATTTGTGAGGTTTATGTTATGGGACAGCTGAAAAATTAAAAAAATCCGTAAACAGCCTTATCTCAGCTGAATGCGCACACAAGCAGACACTTGTAGAAAAACACATCCCAACAGTGAAATCATTGCAAAATCAAACAGTAAGGGTACAGAAGTATATCTTATAAGATTTAAACTTTATTTGTGAGGTTTATGTTATGGGACAGTAGAAAATTGAAAAAAATCAGAAAACAGCCGTATACTTGCTGAATGTGCACAAAAACAGACACAAATCGAAAAACACATCCAAACAGTGAAATCATTGCAAAATCAAACACTGAGGTTACAGAAGTATATCTTATAAGATGTTTACTTTATTTGTGAGGTTTATGTTACGGGACAGTAGAAAATTGAAAAAAATCAGAAAACAGCCGTATACTTGCTGAATGTGCACAACAAAAGACACAAATAGAAAAACACATCCAAACAGTGAAATCATTGCAAAATCAAACACTGACGGCATATAACTATATCTTATAAGATTTTAACTTTATTTGTGAGGTTTATGTTACGGGACAGTAGAAAATTGAAAAAAATCAGAAAACAGCCGTATACTTGCTGAATGTGCACAAAAACAGACACAAATAGAAAAACACATCCAAACAGTGAAATCATTGCAAAATCAAACACTGAAGGCATATAACTATATCTTATAAGATGTTAACTTTATTTATGAGGTTAATGTTACAGGACAATAGAAAATTGAAAAAAATCAGAAAACAGCCGTATACTTGCTGAATGTGCACAAAAACAGACACAAATAGAAAAACACATCCAAACAGTGAAATCATTGCAAAATCAAACACTGAAGGTATATAACTATATCTTATAAGATGTTAACTTTATTTGTGAGGTTTATGTTATGCGACAGTAGAAAATTGAAAAAAATCAGAAAACAGCCGTATACTTGCTGAATGTGCACAAACACAGACACACATAGAAAAACACATCCAAACAGTGAAATCATTGCAAAATCAAACACTGAGGTTACAGAAGTATATCTTATAAGATGTTAACTTTATTTGTGAGGTTTATGTTATGGAACAGTAGAAAATTGAAAAAAATCAGAAAACAGCCGTATACTTGCTGAATGTGCACAAAAACAGACACAAATAGAAAAACACATCCAAACAGTGAAATCATTGCAAAATCAAACACTGAAGGCATATCACTATATCTTATAAGATTTTAACTTTATTTGTGAGGTTTATGTTACGGGACAGTAGAAAATTGAAAAAAATCAGAAAACAGCCGTATACTTGCTGAATGCGCACAAAAACAGACACAAATAGAAAAACACATCCAAACAGTGAAATCATTGCAAAATCAAACACTGAGGTTACAGAAGTATATCTTATAAGATGTTAACTTTATTTGTGAGGTTTATGTTATGGGACAGTAGAAAATTGAAAAAAATCAGAAAACAGCCGTATACTTGCTGAATGTGCCCAAAAACAGACACAAATAGAAAAACACATCCAAACAGTGAAATCATTGCAAAATCAAACACTGAAGGCATATAACTATATCTTATAAGATGTTAACTTTATTTGTGAGGTTTATGTTATGGGACAGTAGAAAATTGAAAAAAATCAGAAAACAGCCGTATACTTGCTGAATGCGCACAAAAACAGACACAAATAGAAAAACACATCCAAACAGTGAAATCATTGCAAAATCAAACACTGAGGATAAATAACTATATCTTATAAGATGTTAACTTTATTTGTGAGGTTTATGTTATGGGACAGTAGAAAATTGAAAAAAATCAGAAAACAGCCGTATACTTGCTGAATGTGCACAAAAACAGACACAAATAGAAAAACACATCCAAACAGTGAAATCATTGCAAAATCAAACACTGAAAGCATATAACTATATCTTATAAGATTTTAACTTTATTTGTGAGGTTTATGTTACGGGACAGTAGAAAATTGAAAAAAATCAGAAAACAGCCGTATACTTGCTGAATGTGCACAAAAACAGACACAAATAGAAAAACACATCCAAACAGTGAAATCATTGCAAAATCAAACACTGAAGGCATATAACTATATCTTATAAGATGTTAACTTTATTTATGAGGTTAATGTTACAGGACAATAGAAAATTGAAAAAAATCAGAAAACAGCCGTATACTTGCTGAATGTGCACAACAAAAGACACAAATAGAAAAACACATCCAAACAGTGAAATCATTGCAAAATCAAACACTGAGGTTACAGAAGTATATCTTATAAGATGTTAACTTTATTTGTGAGGTTTATGTTATGGAACAGTAGAAAATTGAAAAAAATCAGAAAACAGCCGTATACTTGCTGAATGCGCACAAAAACAGACACAAATAGAAAAACACATCCAAACAGTGAAATCATTGCAAAATCAAACACTGAGGTTACAGAAGTATATCTTATAAGATGTTGACTTTATTTGTGAGGTTTATGTTATGGGACAGTAGAAAATTGAAAAAAATCAGAAAACAGCCGTATACTTGCTGAATGCGCACAAAAACAGACACAAATAGAAAAACACATCCAAACAGTGAAATCATTGCAAAATCAAACACTGAAAGCATATAACTATATCTTATAAGATTTTAACTTTATTTGTGAGGTTTATGTTACGGGACAGTAGAAAATTGAAAAAAATCAGAAAACAGCCGTATACTTGCTGAATGTGCACAAAAACAGACACAAATAGAAAAACACATCCAAACAGTGAAATCATTGCAAAATCAAACACTGAGGTTACAGAAGTATATCTTATAAGATGTTAACTTTATTTGTGAGGTTTATGTTATGGGACAGTAGAAAATTGAAAAAAATCAGAAAACAGCCGTATACTTGCTGAATGTGCACAAAAACAGACACAAATAGAAAAACACATCCAAACAGTGAAATCATTGCAAAATCAAACACTGAGGTTACAGAAGTATATCTTATGAGATGTTAACTTTATTTGTGAGGTTTATGTTATGGAACAGTAGAAAATTGAAAAAAATCAGAAAACAGCCGTATACTTGCTGACTGTGCACAAAAACTGACACAAATAGAAAAACACATCCAAACAGTGAAATCATTGCAAAATCAAACACTGAAGGCATATAACTATATCTTATAAGATTTTAACTTTATTTGTGAGGTTTATGTTACGGGACAGTAGAAAATTGAAAAAAATCAGAAAACAGCCGTATACTTGCTGAATGCGCACAAAAACAGACACAAATAGAAAAACACATCCAAACAGTGAAATCATTGCAAAATCAAACACTGAGGTTACAGAAGTATATCTTATAAGATGTTAACTTTATTTGTGAGGTTTATGTTATGGGACAGTAGAAAATTGAAAAAAATCAGAAAACAGCCGTATACTTGCTGAATGCGCACAAAAACAGACACAAATAGAAAAACACATCCAAACAGTGAAATCATTGCAAAATCAAACACTGAGGATAAATAACTATATCTTATAAGATTTAAACTTTATTTGTGAGGTTTATGTTATGGGACAGTAGAAAATTGAAAAAAATCAGAAAACAGCCATATACTTGCTGAATGTGCACAAAAACAGACACAAATAGAAAAACACATCCAAACAGTGAAATCATTGCAAAATCAAACACTGAGGTTACAGAAGTATATCTTATAAGATGTTTACTTTATTTGTGAGGTTTATGTTATGGGACAGTAGAAAATTGAAAAAAATCAGAAAACAGCCGTATACTTGCTGAATGTGCACAACAAAAGACACAAATAGAAAAACACATCCAAACAGTGAAATCATTGCAAAATCAAACACTGACAGCATATAACTATATCTTATAAGATTTTAACTTTATTTGTGAGGTTTATGTTACGGGACAGTAGAAAATTGAAAAAAATCAGAAAACAGCCGTATACTTGCTGAATGTGCACAAAAACAGACACAAATAGAAAAACACATCCAAACAGTGAAATCATTGCAAAATCAAACACTGAAGGCATATAACTATATCTTATAAGATGTTAACTTTATTTGTGAGGTTTATGTTATGCGACAGTAGAAAATTGAAAAAAATCAGAAAACAGCCGTATACTTGCTGAACGTGCACAAAGACAGACACAAATAGAAAAACACATCCAAACAGTGAAATCATTGCAAAATCAAACACTGAAGGCATATAACTATATCTTATAAGATGTTAACTTTATTTGTGAGGTTTATGTTATGCGACAGTAGAAAATTGAAAAAAATCAGAAAACAGCCGTATACTTGCTGAATGTGCACAACAAAAGACACAAATAGAAAAACACATCCAAGCAGTGAAATCATTGCAAAATCAAACACTGAGGTTACAGAAGTATATCTTATAAGATGTTAACTTTATTTGTGAGGTTTATGTTATGGGACAGTAGAAAATTGAAAAAAATCAGAAAACAGCCGTATACTTGCTGAATGTGCACAACAAAAGACACAAATAGAAAAACACATCCAAACAGTGAAATCATTGCAAAATCAAACACTGACAGCATATAACTATATCTTATAAGATTTTAACTTTATTTGTGAGGTTTATGTTACGGGACAGTAGAAAATTGAAAAAAATCAGAAAACAGCCGTATACTTGCTGAATGTGCACAAAAACAGACACAAATAGAAAAACACATCCAAACAGTGAAATCATTGCAAAATCAAACACTGAAGGCATATAACTATATCTTATAAGATGTTAACTTTATTTGTGAGGTTTATGTTATGCGACAGTAGAAAATTGAAAAAAATCAGAAAACAGCCGTATACTTGCTGAACGTGCACAAAGACAGACACAAATAGAAAAACACATCCAAACAGTGAAATCATTGCAAAATCAAACACTGAAGGCATATAACTATATCTTATAAGATGTTAACTTTATTTGTGAGGTTTATGTTATGCGACAGTAGAAAATTGAAAAAAATCAGAAAACAGCCGTATACTTGCTGAATGTGCACAACAAAAGACACAAATAGAAAAACACATCCAAACAGTGAAATCATTGCAAAATCAAACACTGAGGTTACAGAAGTATATCTTATAAGATGTTAACTTTATTTGTGAGGTTTATGTTATGGGACAGTAGAAAATTGAAAAAAATCAGAAAACAGCCGTATACTTGCTGAATGTGCACAAAAACAGACACAAATAGAAAAACACATCCAAACAGTGAAATCATTGCAAAATCAAACACTGAAGGCATATAACTATATCTTATAAGATTTTAACTTTATTTGTGAGGTTTATGTTATGGGACAGTAGAAAATTAAAAAAAATCAGAAAACAGCCGTATACTTGCTGAATGTGCACAAAAACAGACACAAATAGAAAAACACATCCAAACAGTGAAATCATTGCAAAATCAAACACTGAAGGCATATAACTATATCTTATAAGATGTTAACTTTATTTGTGAGGTTTATGTTATGGGACAGTAGAAAATTGAAAAAAATCAGAAAACAGCCGTATACTTGCTGAATGTGCACAAACACAGACACACATAGAAAAACACATCCAAACAGTGAAATCATTGCAAAATCAAACACTGAGGTTACAGAAGTATATCTTATGAGATGTTAACTTTATTTGTGAGGTTTATGTTATGGAACAGTAGAAAATTGAAAAAAATCAGAAAACAGCCGTATACTTGCTGACTGTGCACAAAAACAGACACAAATAGAAAAACACATCCAAACAGTGAAATCATTGCAAAATCAAACACTGAAGGCATATAACTATATCTTATAAGATTTTAACTTTATTTGTGAGGTTTATGTTACGGGACAGTAGAAAATTGAAAAAAATCAGAAAACAGCCGTATACTTGCTGAATGCGCACAAAAACAGACACAAATAGAAAAACACATCCAAACAGTGAAATCATTGCAAAATCAAACACTGAGGTTACAGAAGTATATCTTATAAGATGTTAACTTTATGTGTGAGGTTTATTTTATGGGACAGTAGAAAATTGAAAAAAATCAGAAAACAGCCGTATACTTGCTGAATGCGCACAAAAACAGACACAAATAGAAAAACACATCCAAACAGTGAAATCATTGCAAAATCAAACACTGAAGGCATATAACTTTATCTTATAAGATGTTAACTTTATTTGTGAGGTTTATGTTATGCGACAGTAGAAAATTGAAAAAAATCAGAAAACAGCCGTATACTTGCTGAATGTGCACAACAAAAGACACAAATAGAAAAACACATCCAAACAGTGAAATCATTGCAAAATCAAACACTGAGGTTACAGAAGTATATCTTATAAGATGTTAACTTTATTTGTGAGGTTTATGTTATGGGACAGTAGAAAATTGAAAAAAATCAGAAGACAGCCGTATACTTGCTGAATGTGCACAAAAACAGACACAAATAGAAAAACACATCCAAACAGTGAAATCATTGCAAAATCAAACACTGAAGGCATATAACTATATCTTATAAGATTTTAACTTTATTTGTGAGGTTTATGTTACGGGACAGTAGAAAATTGAAAAAAATCAGAAAACAGCCGTATACTTGCTGAATGTGCACAAACACAGACACACATAGAAAAACACATCCAAACAGTGAAATCATTGCAAAATCAAACACTGAGGTTACAGAAGTATATCTTATGAGATGTTAACTTTATTTGCGAGGTTTATGTTACGGGACAGTAGAAAATTGAAAAAAATCAGAAAACAGCCGTATACTTGCTGAATGTGCACAAAAACAGACACAAATAGAAAAACACATCCAAACAGTGAAATCATTGCAAAATCAAACACTGAAGGCATATAACTATATCTTATAAGATTTTAACTTTATTTGTGAGGTTTATGTTACGGGACAGTAGAAAATTGAAAAAAAATCAGAAAACAGCCGTATACTTGCTTAATGTGCACAACAAAAGACACAAATAGAAAAACACATCCAAACAGTGAAATCATTGCAAAATCAAACACTGAGGATAAATAACTATATCTTATAAGATGTTAACTTTATTTGTGAGGTTTATGTTATGGGACAGTAGAAAATTGAAAAAAATCAGAAAACAGCCGTATACTTGCTGAATGTGCACAAAAACAGACACAAATAGAAAAACACATCCAAACAGTGAAATCATTGCAAAATCAAACACTGAAAGCATATAACTATATCTTATAAGATTTTAACTTTATTTGTGAGGTTTATGTTACGGGACAGTAGAAAATTGAAAAAAATCAGAAAACAGCCGTATACTTGCTGAATGTGCACAAAAACAGACACAAATAGAAAAACACATCCAAACAGTGAAATCATTGCAAAATCAAACACTGAAGGCATATAACTATATCTTATAAGATGTTAACTTTATTTATGAGGTTAATGTTACAGGACAATAGAAAATTGAAAAAAATCAGAAAACAGCCGTATACTTGCTGAATGTGCACAACAAAAGACACAAATAGAAAAACACATCCAAACAGTGAAATCATTGCAAAATCAAACACTGAGGTTACAGAAGTATATCTTATAAGATGTTAACTTTATTTGTGAGGTTTATGTTATGGAACAGTAGAAAATTGAAAAAAATCAGAAAACAGCCGTATACTTGCTGAATGCGCACAAAAACAGACACAAATAGAAAAACACATCCAAACAGTGAAATCATTGCAAAATCAAACACTGAGGTTACAGAAGTATATCTTATAAGATGTTGACTTTATTTGTGAGGTTTATGTTATGGGACAGTAGAAAATTGAAAAAAATCAGAAAACAGCCGTATACTTGCTGAATGCGCACAAAAACAGACACAAATAGAAAAACACATCCAAACAGTGAAATCATTGCAAAATCAAACACTGAAAGCATATAACTATATCTTATAAGATTTTAACTTTATTTGTGAGGTTTATGTTACGGGACAGTAGAAAATTGAAAAAAATCAGAAAACAGCCGTATACTTGCTGAATGTGCACAAAAACAGACACAAATAGAAAAACACATCCAAACAGTGAAATCATTGCAAAATCAAACACTGAGGTTACAGAAGTATATCTTATAAGATGTTAACTTTATTTGTGAGGTTTATGTTATGGGACAGTAGAAAATTGAAAAAAATCAGAAAACAGCCGTATACTTGCTGAATGTGCACAAAAACAGACACAAATAGAAAAACACATCCAAACAGTGAAATCATTGCAAAATCAAACACTGAAGGCATATAACTATATCTTATAAGATTTTAACTTTATTTGTGAGGTTTATGTTATGGGACAGTAGAAAATTTAAAAAAATCAGAAAACAGCCGTATACTTGCTGAATGTGCACAAAAACAGACACAAATAGAAAAACACATCCAAACAGTGAAATCATTGCAAAATCAAACACTGAGGTTACAGAAGTATATCTTATGAGATGTTAACTTTATTTGTGAGGTTTATGTTATGGAACAGTAGAAAATTGAAAAAAATCAGAAAACAGCCGTATACTTGCTGACTGTGCACAAAAACTGACACAAATAGAAAAACACATCCAAACAGTGAAATCATTGCAAAATCAAACACTGAAGGCATATAACTATATCTTATAAGATTTTAACTTTATTTGTGAGGTTTATGTTACGGGACAGTAGAAAATTGAAAAAAATCAGAAAACAGCCGTATACTTGCTGAATGCGCACAAAAACAGACACAAATAGAAAAACACATCCAAACAGTGAAATCATTGCAAAATCAAACACTGAGGTTACAGAAGTATATCTTATAAGATGTTAACTTTATGTGTGAGGTTTATGTTATGGGACAGTAGAAAATTGAAAAAAATCAGAAAACAGCCGTATACTTGCTGAATGCGCACAAAAACAGACACAAATAGAAAAACACATCCAAACAGTGAAATCATTGCAAAATCAAACACTGAGGATAAATAACTATATCTTATAAGATTTAAACTTTATTTGTGAGGTTTATGTTATGGGACAGTAGAAAATTGAAAAAAATCAGAAAACAGCCATATACTTGCTGAATGTGCACAAAAACAGACACAAATAGAAAAACACATCCAAACAGTGAAATCATTGCAAAATCAAACACTGAGGTTACAGAAGTATATCTTATAAGATGTTTACTTTATTTGTGAGGTTTATGTTATGGGACAGTAGAAAATTGAAAAAAATCAGAAAACAGCCGTATACTTGCTGAATGTGCACAACAAAAGACACAAATAGAAAAACACATCCAAACAGTGAAATCATTGCAAAATCAAACACTGACAGCATATAACTATATCTTATAAGATTTTAACTTTATTTGTGAGGTTTATGTTACGGGACAGTAGAAAATTGAAAAAAATCAGAAAACAGCCGTATACTTGCTGAATGTGCACAAAAACAGACACAAATAGAAAAACACATCCAAACAGTGAAATCATTGCAAAATCAAACACTGAAGGCATATAACTATATCTTATAAGATGTTAACTTTATTTGTGAGGTTTATGTTATGCGACAGTAGAAAATTGAAAAAAATCAGAAAACAGCCGTATACTTGCTGAACGTGCACAAAGACAGACACAAATAGAAAAACACATCCAAACAGTGAAATCATTGCAAAATCAAACACTGAAGGCATATAACTATATCTTATAAGATGTTAACTTTATTTGTGAGGTTTATGTTATGCGACAGTAGAAAATTGAAAAAAATCAGAAAACAGCCGTATACTTGCTGAATGTGCACAACAAAAGACACAAATAGAAAAACACATCCAAGCAGTGAAATCATTGCAAAATCAAACACTGAGGTTACAGAAGTATATCTTATAAGATGTTAACTTTATTTGTGAGGTTTATGTTATGGGACAGTAGAAAATTGAAAAAAATCAGAAAACAGCCGTATACTTGCTGAATGTGCACAACAAAAGACACAAATAGAAAAACACATCCAAACAGTGAAATCATTGCAAAATCAAACACTGACAGCATATAACTATATCTTATAAGATTTTAACTTTATTTGTGAGGTTTATGTTACGGGACAGTAGAAAATTGAAAAAAATCAGAAAACAGCCGTATACTTGCTGAATGTGCACAAAAACAGACACAAATAGAAAAACACATCCAAACAGTGAAATCATTGCAAAATCAAACACTGAAGGCATATAACTATATCTTATAAGATGTTAACTTTATTTGTGAGGTTTATGTTATGGGACAGTAGAAAATTGAAAAAAATCAGAAAACAGCCGTATACTTGCTGAATGTGCACAAAAACAGACACAAATAGAAAAACACATCCAAACAGTGAAATCATTGCAAAATCAAACACTGAAAGCATATAACTATATCTTATAAGATTTTAACTTTATTTGTGAGGTTTATGTTACGGGACAGTAGAAAATTGAAAAAAATCAGAAAACAGCCGTATACTTGCTGAATGTGCACAAAAACAGACACAAATAGAAAAACACATCCAAACAGTGAAATCATTGCAAAATCAAACACTGAAGGCATATAACTATATCTTATAAGATGTTAACTTTATTTATGAGGTTAATGTTACAGGACAATAGAAAATTGAAAAAAATCAGAAAACAGCCGTATACTTGCTGAATGTGCACAACAAAAGACACAAATAGAAAAACACATCCAAACAGTGAAATCATTGCAAAATCAAACACTGAGGTTACAGAAGTATATCTTATAAGATGTTAACTTTATTTGTGAGGTTTATGTTATGGAACAGTAGAAAATTGAAAAAAATCAGAAAACAGCCGTATACTTGCTGAATGCGCACAAAAACAGACACAAATAGAAAAACACATCCAAACAGTGAAATCATTGCAAAATCAAACACTGAGGTTACAGAAGTATATCTTATAAGATGTTGACTTTATTTGTGAGGTTTATGTTATGGGACAGTAGAAAATTGAAAAAAATCAGAAAACAGCCGTATACTTGCTGAATGCGCACAAAAACAGACACAAATAGAAAAACACATCCAAACAGTGAAATCATTGCAAAATCAAACACTGAAAGCATATAACTATATCTTATAAGATTTTAACTTTATTTGTGAGGTTTATGTTACGGGACAGTAGAAAATTGAAAAAAATCAGAAAACAGCCGTATACTTGCTGAATGTGCACAAAAACAGACACAAATAGAAAAACACATCCAAACAGTGAAATCATTGCAAAATCAAACACTGAGGTTACAGAAGTATATCTTATAAGATGTTAACTTTATTTGTGAGGTTTATGTTATGGGACAGTAGAAAATTGAAAAAAATCAGAAAACAGCCGTATACTTGCTGAATGTGCACAAAAACAGACACAAATAGAAAAACACATCCAAACAGTGAAATCATTGCAAAATCAAACACTGAAGGCATATAACTATATCTTATAAGATTTTAACTTTATTTGTGAGGTTTATGTTATGGGACAGTAGAAAATTTAAAAAAATCAGAAAACAGCCGTATACTTGCTGAATGTGCACAAAAACAGACACAAATAGAAAAACACATCCAAACAGTGAAATCATTGCAAAATCAAACACTGAGGTTACAGAAGTATATCTTATGAGATGTTAACTTTATTTGTGAGGTTTATGTTATGGAACAGTAGAAAATTGAAAAAAATCAGAAAACAGCCGTATACTTGCTGACTGTGCACAAAAACTGACACAAATAGAAAAACACATCCAAACAGTGAAATCATTGCAAAATCAAACACTGAAGGCATATAACTATATCTTATAAGATTTTAACTTTATTTGTGAGGTTTATGTTACGGGACAGTAGAAAATTGAAAAAAATCAGAAAACAGCCGTATACTTGCTGAATGCGCACAAAAACAGACACAAATAGAAAAACACATCCAAACAGTGAAATCATTGCAAAATCAAACACTGAGGTTACAGAAGTATATCTTATAAGATGTTAACTTTATGTGTGAGGTTTATGTTATGGGACAGTAGAAAATTGAAAAAAATCAGAAAACAGCCGTATACTTGCTGAATGCGCACAAAAACAGACACAAATAGAAAAACACATCCAAACAGTGAAATCATTGCAAAATCAAACACTGAGGTTACAGAAGTATATCTTATAAGATGTTTACTTTATTTGTGAGGTTTATGTTATGGGACAGTAGAAAATTGAAAAAAATCAGAAAACAGCCGTATACTTGCTGAATGTGCACAACAAAAGACACAAATAGAAAAACACATCCAAACAGTGAAATCATTGCAAAATCAAACACTGACAG